>NW_026261578.1:65258-196987 GCF_900747795.2 Erpetoichthys calabaricus | reverse complement strand
ACCATGGAAGACCCAAAGAGTGTCTGATTTAAAGAGAACATGCCGTAGACTGAGCGTAAATGGAGAGGGGACTAAACTAACTATTGACTATGAATATTAAAAGTTAAAATAACCGAATACAATAACACAGTCCGTCTTGAGAGGCGCTTGCTAGTTTTCTCTAAGATTATAAATAACAATGCTAGTAATCCCAGAGGCTTATTTCTCGACTATTGATCATCTAGTTAAACCCAAGTAACTCATAGGAATGCCTCTTAATTACTTCCAGTAAAACCTTGAGAGGCTATCGCTGTATTTTGCAATCAAAAAATTACAATGATATTAGAAATAACATAGTATATTCCCCTCAACTAAGGATCCTCCCTAACCCCAGTACACCATAATAAACAATACTTTAAGTCTTTCACTAGGATAGATTTACCTGATTTACATAAATAATTTCTCAAATAAACCCTCCACCTGTGCCCTTGACCCAATACCAACTAATTTTTTCAAAGAGTATCGGGCGTGCTTAGTGATAATGTTCTTGACATAGTAAATTCGTCATTAGATACGGGGGTCTTCCCAGACTGTCTTAAGACTGCTGTAGTTAAACCCCTACTTAAGAAAAATAATCTCGATCCCTCTGCTCTTGAAAATTATAGACCCATCTCTAACCTGCCTTTCTTAAGTAAAATTCTAGAGAAGGCAGTCATTATACAGTTAAATGAGCACCTCAATAAACATGCTATTCTTGATAAATTTCAGTCAGGTTTTAGAACAAATCACAGCACAGAAACTGCACTCGTTAAAGTAGTAAATGACTTGCGGGTAAATGCAGACAGAGGCCATTTATCTGTTCTCATCCTCTTAGATCTGAGTGCCGCATTTGACACCATTGATCATAATATTCTTAAAAATTGCCTTAGTCAATGGGTGGGCCTTTCTGGCAGCATCTTAAATTGGTTTGAATCCTACCTGGCAGGGAGAAAATTCTTTATTAGTTGTGGTAATTATAACTCAAAGACACATGATATTCTATATGGTGTTCCACAAGGCTCTATCCTGGGTCCACTGCTCTTCTCAATCTACATGCTTCCATTAGGTCAGATTATCTCAGGGCACAACATGAGCTACCACAGCTATGCTGATGACACACAGCTGTATTTATCAATAGCACCTGATGACCCCAAATCTCTTGATTCGCTAACACAATGTCT
This sequence comes from Erpetoichthys calabaricus, assembly GCF_900747795.2. Classification (NCBI taxonomy): domain Eukaryota; kingdom Metazoa; phylum Chordata; class Cladistia; order Polypteriformes; family Polypteridae; genus Erpetoichthys; species Erpetoichthys calabaricus. The sequence goes on along the minus strand of NW_026261578.1, from coordinate 195,788 downwards.
AACCTGTCTATCAGAATGGATGAATAGTAACTTTCTCAAATTAAATAAAGAAAAAACCGAAATCTTAGTGATTGGCAATAATGGATACAATGAGGCTATTAGAAATAAACTGGATGCATTAGGATTAAAAGTCAAATCGGAGGTAAAAAGCTTAGGGGTAACCGTTGATTGTAATCTGAATTTTAAATCGCATATTAATCAGATCACTAGGACAGCATTTTTTCACCTAAGAAACATAGCAAAAGTTAGACCTCTTATATCATCGAAAGATGCAGAGAAATTAGTTCATGCGTTTGTTTTCAGTCGGCTAGATTACTGTAACGCACTCCTCTCAGGACTACCCAAAAAAGACATCAATCGTTTGCAACTAGTGCAGAATACAGCTGCTAGAATCCTTACCAGGAAAAGAAAATCCGAACACATTTCTCCAGTTTTGATGTCACTACACTGGTTACCTATGTCATTCAGAATTGACTTTAAAATTCTGCTTATGGTTTATAAAGCTTTAAATAATCTCGCCCCGGCTTATATATCTGAATGTCTGACACCTTATATTCCAAATCGTAACCTCAGATCCTCAACTGAGTGTCACCTTAGAATTCCAAGAGCAAAACTTAAAAGAAGTGGTGAGGCGGGCGGCCTTCTGCTGTTATGCACCTAAAATCTGGAATAGCCTGCCAGTAGGAATTAGCCAGGCTAATACAGTGGAGCACTTTAAAAAACTACTGAAAACACATTACTTTAACATGGCCTTCTCATAACTTCACTGTAATTTAATCCTGATACTCTGTATATCCAATTCATTATAATAACTATTCATTCAAAATCTGTACTAACCCCTACTCTCTCTTCTGTTTCCTTTTCCGGTGTCTACCCAAAGCACCATGATGTTCCAACAATGATGGATGGATTAAAAGCCAGAAGTCTGTATGACCATCAGCATCAAGTGACTCCGTGAAAAACCCGAACTACAAAGAGGACTATTTCATTTATGTTAGGTAGAATGCCCAGAGGGGACTGGGTGGTCTCGTGGCCTGGAACCCCTACAGATTTTAGTTTTTTTCTCCAGCCTTCTGAAGTTTTTTTTTTGTTTTTTCTGTCCACCCTGGCCATCGGACCTTACTCCTTTCTATGTTAACTAATGTTGTCTTATTTTAATTTCTTATTTTGTCTTTTATTTTTCTTCTCTTCATTATGTAAAGCACTTTGAGCTACTTTTTGTATGAAAATGTGCTATATAAATAAATGTTGTTGTTGTTGTATCATTGGTGCCAGAACCCTGCAGGATTTTCCATTCAGAGAGAGTGAGAGAGACAGTAAGCGCACCCTGCCGCCCCCTGGTCTGGCGTGGTATTTCTATCATTTACGCCATTCAGTTGTCTCCCAATCAAACATTTGTGACAATATATTTATATAGCAGTGGCCCTAACACTGGCCCTTGTAGGACACTACTCTTACAACCACCCAGTTCTGATAGGGTTCCTCGCACCATAACCCTCTGCTTCCTGTGTTTAGCCAATTCTGCACCCATCTGCACACCACACCCTGAACTTTCACTTCTTTTAGTTTAGTGGCAACCTATCAAATACTTTCTGAAAGTCCAGACAAATAATATGGTCCACTTTGATCATATCCTTTGGTTGGTTCCTCATAGATTTCCAGCATGTTAGTAAAACGCAACCTCCCTCATCTGAATACATACTGACTGTTAAGTAAAATTCCTGTTCTTGCCATGTGTCACTCAATCTTTTCCTTAATTCCTTTCATTTATTTTCCTGTGATGCAAGTTAAGCTTACTGACCTGTTGATACGTCAATTTTCCCAATCACCCTTTATATATAACGGGATAACATTTTGAAGTTCATAAAAATTGTCCCAGTGTGCAGTGACTACTAAAAAATATCCATCTAACGATTATATATATTTATTCACTAAACTCCTTAAGCATTTGAGGATAAATAGCATTTGGTCTTGGAGATTTGTTTGATATCAACCAATTCAATCTCAGCAGCACTTCTCTTTCTACAATTTCCAAGTCCCTCAGTACCTCCTTAGTAGACCCTGTTACAACTGAGAGGTTATCCACTTTTTTAGACATGAAATCTTCAGAAAATGGAAAGTTTAGAGCACTTTATATTTCACTGTGTATTATAAATCCCCTTTATTGTTCATGCGGCACTTCACTTCCTCCTTGACTGTTATTTTACTCCTAAAATACTGAAAGAATGTCTTTGACTACAATATTTGTCTTTAACTGTCTTTTAGAGACCTCATATCTTTCCTAATGGTTGCTCTCAAATGCACTACTGGTTAGCATTGGGTTATTCATCTTAAATGGACTGATTCAGATGTTCTTTTTCCTTGCAGCTTATTTCTACCTCTATTTTCTAACTCAAGAGATGTTCTTAATTACTTTGAATCCATCCTGCATCATATGTAAAATGTTTAACTTCTTTCTGCTAACAAATCACAGTTACTTTTGCCAGTTTTATTGCTATGACTCAGACTAGCCGTTTACTACAAAAGCTTTCTTCTCACCCTCTGCCACTCAAACCCAAAGGTTGGAGTAGAGACTGGAGTAACACCTGCTGTGTGTGAATCACAAAACAAAAAAACACCCCTTGTAAATAGAAAAAAAAAAATGTTAAAAATCTAATAAACTGCTTCTCTGCTTCTTAGATAGTCTACCAAAAAAAAACTGTTTAGGAGCAAAAGTCCATATTTAATGCACACTCACACAGAAGGAGCACAGAACACACAGCCTTTTTCACTTTATATATAAGAATGGGATGTCAGCATGTCAGTCTAAGTAATTGTTCTTCTCCAATCCACCGCTTCAATGTGTAATCCAAAGGTTTGACGTTTCATCCAAATACATCTTTAAGATGTCACAAGAACCTTAGAAGAGATGAAGAGATGTGTAAAGCTGGCAAATGTGATAAAAAGAATTTTGGAAGACCTGGGTGTCCGTTCAATGCATAGAAAGCCATACTGTCTACAAAAATGGAGGAAACTCACTACTAGAATGGTCAACCCACAAAGATCACAGCATGAAAGCAGAGGTGAATAGGAACCCAGACAGGCAGAGCAAAGGGCCTACAGAAAGCTACAGGACTTGAGAAGTCTCTGTCCATGTGTTCTTGTGGAGAAAAGCGTAAGAATGTAGTTTACGAAGGAGGGCAACACCAAGAAATCAATGCAATCTAGCAAAACCATCACTGCACATCTTAAAACTTGTAAAGATCATTATGATGTTCCAGAAAAGACAATGTTCTATGAATGAATGAGACAAAAGTTGAAGTCTTTGGTCAAAACATGCAACACACCATGTTTGGAGGCAATACAAAAGTGGACATTGATACTAAAGACTCAAGGTAAATGGAGCATCATGGTTTGGCCTGCTTGTTTCTTCATGGCCTGGAACACTTGACATGATCAATGGTCACTGAATTGAAAATATTATCAAGAAATCTGACAGAAAAATATCAGGATAGTAGAAGCTGAACAAAAGTTGAGTGATGTCACAGGACAATGAGCTCAACAACAGGAAGAAATCGAAAACAGAAGGGTTAAACAAACAGTAACTGGTGTTCTGGAATGGCCAATAAGAGACACAAGATGCTGTGGCCTGACCTAAAGAGAACTGATCAGAAAAGGGCACTCAGGGATGAAGGAACCGAAAACGTTTGGAATGAAGGAAGGGGTTAATATTCATTGCTGATCAGTAGCTACAAAAAGTTATGTTTAGGTCATTACTGTTAAAGAAGGGTCAACCAGTCTGTAAAGATAGGAGGGTAATGGAGTGGACTGTGAATGTTTAAACGATGTGTTCAGGACTGACAAGAAGCCGTCCAATTGTTTGTGTTATTACAGTAGTTTAGGGACAACTGAGGCGTGTCTGTAATTGGAGCTCAGCTGAAGATCGGACCACATTGTTAACAGGAATTAAAATGGATACCCAGGAAATTCCAGAGGGATCAATACCTTTGTCTTGCTCTTGGACATTTGTATAGCACTCTTTATCGAGGATAGGCTGAGGACTTTTGCATAAAGTCACTATAATGGAAGAATAGCAAATTGCTAAACCTTATATGACAATAGATGAAATCTCACTAAATTTAAACAATAAAGTATTTTCACTCCATTTCTAAGTTTCCTCATAAAAATCACAAGACACAACTTGTCAAACTCATAACCCCCAACTCTAAATCTTACACATTTTTATTTTGCACTTACTTTTTCCAGACTTCTTTGAAGATGGTCGCTTATTTGCTGCGCTCTAACAGATGTAGTTTTCCTCAGCCCTCTTTGGTTCAGACTCTAATGATTCAGGACTTCACATTGATAGAAGGCTCTGGAGATGAACAGTGTCTGCTATGAAGAGAGTCTAACCTGGTCACCACTCCATCTTGACACCCATCATGACGGTTGTCTTCTTTTACACTGTCCAGCTTTGTATGGTTATGCATCTCAATACTGACAGATGTCTCTTCGGGTTCTTCTTTAATGCTCACTGGTTGCAGTTCACTGTTTTCCTCCTTGATGTTCAGGACTTTCTTGTTTAAGGTAGATGGACTCCCACTCACAGTCATCCTCCTTAATATTTACAGTTTTCTCCATATTTGTGTCCACAGCACAGGTGTCCTGTTTCACATCCATTGAGATGTTCCAGTAAACAGCAGCTTTTGCTTTTTCTATATGAAAAGAACAGGAATTAACTTTATTTAAACTTCATCACTTATGTCTAATATCTTGAATATCATTTTAGAACAGGCTCTATGTTATGGTTTAATGTAAAGTTATACAGTTTGTAGCTTGCTGACAGTACCCTCATTGCTCTTCGTTTCAGATTATCAGAATCTTGGGAGTGGAGTGAAGGTCCAACAGTCTCTGAAACAAGAAGACCATCTTACACAGTTGGTGGTCAGCAGTATTCACTACTTGAATTAAACATACAGTGCTGCTGGGGTCCCAGAATTGTCTTATCAGTTTATGTTGATGAAGGTTTGTACAAGTAGGGGCACAGGATTGTGTTAAGAAATAGAAAAGTCAGGAGGGAGGAGATGAAAGAGGAACTTAACTTTGCTGAAATGCGCAGCTGCAACAGGAGAAGACATTCAAGTGAGATAAGCGGTTGTTAGCTTAGGCTGACAGGTGTAACTTGTGGTGCGTAACTTCTATTTTTGTCAGTAGGTTTGACAAACCTTTTCAAATCATTAAAAGCCACCAGTCCCCTCTTTACCCCACTGAATCAATCATAACTTTTGATTGTGCTATCAGATTTAATAAAACCCCCTTGTTCTCACTAAATGTTTTCAAGTGCATTGTTCTGTTAAACTGGTGACCATCCCTTCTCCATTAGTAAATAGCTGATTGACCTGACTTAAGCTACTTAACTGCACCACCATAACAGGGATGGATGTGTGTTGTGTTAAAAGGAAAAAGTGTTTTAACTTTATAGGAAAGGGCAGAGCAGGCTCTTTTTCAATTAGGAGGCCGTGTTCCTATATACATTGGACTTCCAATACAACTCAGTCCTGCCACGTTCAAAGTTGACACTGCTATCGTGGGCTGCATCAGGATTGGCAGGAGGAGGAGTATAGGAACCTAATCAAGGACTTTGTTAAATGGTGTGACTGAAACCACCTACAACTGAACACCAGCAAAACCAAGGAGCTGGTGGTGGATTTTAGGGGGACCAGTCCCCTCATGGACCCCGTGACCATCAGAGGTGACTGTGTGCAGAAGGTGCAGACCTATAAATACCTCGTAGTGCAGCTGGATGATAAATTGGACTGATGCTCTGTGCAAGAGAGGACAGAGCCGACTAAACTTCCTTAGAAGGGTGGCATCCTTCAACATCTGCAATAAGATGCTGCAGATGATTCAATCAGACGGTTGTGTGGAGAGCACCCTCTTCCACGCGGTGGTGTGCAGGGGAGGCAGCATAAAGAAGAGGGGACGCCTCACGCCTGGGACAAACTGGTGAGGAAGCAGGCTCTATTGTAGGTACGGAGGGGGACAGTTTGACATCTGTGGCGGAGCGACCGGCGCTGAGCAGGCTCCTGTCAATCATGGAGAATCCACTGCATCCACTGAACAGTATCATCTCCAGACTGAGGAGATTGTTCCTCCCCCACACTAATGCGACTCTACAGTTCCACCCTGGGGTGTAAACGTTAACATTATACAAAGTTACTGTCTGTTAAACCTGCATTTTTATCACTCTTTAATTTAATATTGTTTTTTTATGAGTATGCTGCTGCTGGATTATGTGAATTTCCCCTTGGGTATTAATAAAGTATCTATCTATCTATCTGGACCTGCTTCAGAGAAGCCATTGCCTTTACCAGTAACATCACTCCCTTGTGAATTCATCTTTGAGGTCCGAATAGGCGATCAGTAAAAGTCGTCTTAGTCACAGCACAGTATAATAACAAAACATTTCCTTAAATAAAAATGATGGTTCTGCTGTCTCTATCATTCCTAACCAAACTTCCTGTTACAGGAGTACAATCCCAGTCACCAACACAACCGTGTACCCCTACCCAATCAATCAATGAAAGAACAAATTCAAAGTGATTACTTTAATATTTAATTTTTCAAACCCATCAACCTGCAATCATTAACCATAGCAACAATTGAAATTGTTCAGTCAAACGTTTTGATTTGTTACTCATGTGAAACAAGAGGCGTTTACTTTTGAGGGGGTATTTATGAGAAGACAGCATTATGGTGAGAGAGAGGAGTCATGACCCGTAATACTAAAGCTCTTCTTTGCAGTATTAAGCATTCTACCAGTCAGGTTTATAAGAGGTATAATTTAGAGTTGTGTTTCTTGACCCTTAGTATTATTCAGGCACAATCATTGAAAATGTATTGATGACCTACAAACATTCATTTCGCCTGACATTTCCATCATGCACAGTTCAAATGAAGCTCGATGAATAAGGATTTGAAACGTCAAGTGGACAAGCACAGTGGAAATTAGCACCTCGTGGTTTGAAGCACTGAGCAGACATGTGCAGTTCAAAGGATGCTTTATGAAGCCGCGACCCATTCAAAGCCATATAGTGCCGTACAGTACTTTGTTACAAGTCTACCAAACATTAGATATTTAACCCTCTAGTGATATTTTCTAATTTGTCTTGATATTACACACTTCGGTAGAGTTCACTGACAGACTGAAATGACAATTCAGGTAGTTGCTGGCAATTAATACAGTATTTGTTATTGGTTTGCAGTAATTTAGTTTGTCTGATACTTAATGTAAAACATAATAACATATCTTTGACCAAATCTATTATACATATTACGAGATTTACTGTAAAATGAATTAAATTTTGTATCCGAGTAGTTGGAGACACTGATGTCATTATAAATGAGGGCTGGCCTCAGTACGACAGGATGGTGTAAGAAATACGGGTGAGATAAAATCCAGACGACAGTAGACACGATCAGATGTCTGGCCACGGGATGTGCCGCTATTAACTCCACAGTGGTACAACTTTGCTTTTGTAAACTTTCCTTACCAAATATAGAAGTAAGGATTAACTTCAAACGTTATCTGAATTCAGAAAGTACTTTAATTCCTGTTGCTGTGGTTTGTAAACAAAATTAAATACATACACTAGTCACAACATTACATACAAATACATCTTTTAAATACTCTGCATGTGTAAGCTGAACAAACATTTGAACCTCTTTATATCAAATTATCTATAATAGACTTATTCTTCCGCAAGGACGCACAGCATTAATGGCTCAAGTGATAAGAGAAAAGGACAAACTATTCTCACAACGTGCAGCAAGTAAACAAAGGAACGAATGACGTATGAAGCCTGAACTATCACCTGGAAATATATGAAAGAAAAGTTCTACAAGTGTTTCTAATATTCTGCCATTAGAGGTCACAATTTAACCTGGCAAAGGACTTTGACAGTCGTACTGAATTTATATTGTAGATAAACATAACATAACTGTCCAGTGTGCTTAAATGTGTGTTTCCATTTCTGATCGCTGTACGGCACTTCCCTTTAAGGACAAATCACAATCAATTGTTTCAGCAAAGCAGCGCCTTCCAACCATCCAACATGACAGTGTGAACCTTCATTGTTATAGATCAGCGCTTCATTGAAGTATCGTTTAAAGTTACCGTTTAGTATAACAGATGGCTTACTTTATTTTTAAATCAATCTGGAAATGCACACACTTACCTTTAAATTATATAGTGAATTGCTAAAATTTAGTGTCCATTTTTGAAAGTCGTAATTTTTACTCGTCCCTGTTATTATGCATTATAATTCCTCAGTGTCGCATATTATTCGTCACTACTCACGAGTTCTGCTTCATTGAGATTCTCCGTCTTATGCTGTAAATGAAAACATTTTAAAGGGAGAGTTTATTGAACTGTAGCAGACTTTTGATCTTCTTAAAATTATGTAATTTTTGTGATGTTGACAATTATTAGATCAAAAATCAATGAGGCTGAGAGATTGTGTGGACTGTGTTGTAATTGTTTTCGTGACATCACCTCAGTACAGAGAGTGTGACACGTTAACAATGCATTCAGTCCTAAATGATAACTCAACAAGTGGGGCGAACATGAAGGATGACCTCCCAGGGATCTTAGGTACAACTGCAGGTGCCTGAAGGATGATGGGAGGAGTTCCGACCTTGGAAGACCTGGCTGCGCTGTGCGGATATCTATATTTTAGATGATTGTAACAGGAACCCTTTTAAAATCCATCTTCAAGGTCAAATTCCGTTTGTCAGAGTATACTTACAATTTGGGTACTTTTGTAGAAGAGGCCCTGCTAATTTCCACACGACACCACGTCGCATTTCGTACTGTCGTGGTATTGTCATGAATTATGAATTGCACTTTTTAAATAGATTATATAGTTATATTTTGATAAAGTCCAGTTGTTAACTTGCAAAAATTAAGTTGAATACTGTAATGAGAAAATCCAGTGTATGCTAACATTATATTTGTTAAATTCGCACGCAAGTTTATACTGTCCACACATATCAGTAACAGCGTTCGACTTAAATGGCACCGCGTGGGGTTGGTCTGCCTGTTGCTGTCTCTCTGTATGTCGGCAATGTACTGTAACTGTTTACAGACACGTTTATTACACACCCTGACTTTCTCCAGTCTGGCTAATATCTTTAATGAATGTGTGTAACATATTTTTGTCTTGCTGATCGGACATAAAACTGCAGTGAAAAGACACAAGGTGAGCAAACAGTAAAGTGCCGCCATTAAGGGGGCGCATGAGAGCCCAACAGGTGCTCGTTGCTGCTGTTCTTCTACGCAGAGGCGCAGATAAGTTAGCGATATCAGAAACTCAAGTGCACTGCAGCAGGCTGTTTATTTTTATTTTTTGTTCCGACTGACTGCCAAAATGGAAGATTGAGACTTTTAAAACTAAAGGAAAATAAGGAGGACTTTTATAGGAAAGTGACGGAGATTTTTGTGGAGAAGGTTAGGCGCATACAAATAAAAGGTAAGACCATAAACAGTTTTCAATTTTAGAAAAATAGAAATGGGATCAGACTAAGAAAAAAGAATTCCAATATTTAAAAACTCAATTTTAACCTTAAATAATATATTTCTTTTGTTTTTCTTGTTATCCTTTTTGTTGAAGTCTGTAGTAAAATTAAAAGCATCAGAGTAAAAAGCTTTTAAAAACAACAAAATATTTCAATTAAGGTCATAATTGAATTTTTTTTTGTACACCACTCTGTATGTTCATTTGTATTGAATGAGTATCGATTTTGGAATTTCAAAGGCAAATATAGAACACATGGAGGGGCAAATGCCTTCTCTCTGATCTCTCGCTGCTATAAATGTCACTTTACATCTTAGCCAAATATGTTCCTTATATGTTTGAGTAAAGAATGCTGGTGAGATATGAAACATAACCAGTAGTCAATGTGCATTACAGACTACTCTTTTGGGTTCATATATTTGTAAATCTCACTCTGAAGGAGTCAGTGCCTCACCAGCCATGAACCTCACCGCACGTCACTGCACATTTTTTATCTTAAAGAAGTGAACGGCATGCTAATAATTAAGGAAAACAATGTAATCGAGGTGTCGAATTCTGAATAATAATTAGGAGTGCACGTCTGACACTCAACGGGTGTAAAGTGTGTCCTTCAAAGCCATCAGTATTTCTTTATTATGTTGATATCAGATTACATCAATACAATAGTTTTTCCATAATAAAGTTAACAAATATATAATAATGAAGGCTACATTATATACAAGAGTAGCAACAGCTAAGTTATTACAACAAACCGAGATGCAGATAATAGCATTACACATTGTTAATGAAGCAGAATCTTACACGTTTTAATTATTTTAGTGTGTTTTCCATTTTTAAAAGCTATTTCTAGCATATTAATATCCATACAGAAAGATGTAACAGAGGGTCTAACGTTCTGAACATTACACTTATGAATAGAGAGAAAAGCCAAGCAAAATGACACCTTTTATTGGCTAACTAAAAAGATTACATGCAAGCTTTAGAGGCAACTCAGGCCCCTTCTTCAGGCAAGATGTAATTACAGATCAGGCAGGGACGTAATAGTAAAGCTCTGAGCATGTGTGCGCACGCGCACGCTGCTCGGGTTGTTTTTGTGCGCCTGTGCCAGCAAGTCAGGTAGGCACCTCAGATTCGGTAGTGACAAGTCCTATTGGTCAACCAGGCCGCCAATCTTCTTTGGCTGAAAAAGTAAAAGCAGTGGCCCTCCTCCGTCTGCGTACTGTTCCAACATGAGTTAGAATCTTGCGGTTTCCATAGGAAGGGCTAGTGCATGGAGCACAGATAAAACAAAATAGATTTTTTTTTTTGTGGGTAACTGATGTTTTATCCATCCATCCATCCATCCATTATCCAACCCGCTGAATCCGAACACAGGGTCACGGGGGCCTGCTGGAGCCAATCCCAGCCAACACAGGGCACAAGGCAGGGACCAATCCCGGGCAGGGTGCCAACCCACCGCAGGACACACACAAACACACCCACACACCAAGCACACACTGGGGCCAATTTAGAATCGCCAATCCACCTAACCTAACCTGCATGTCTTTGGACTGTGGGAGGAAACCGGAGCGCCCGGAGGAAACCCACGCAGACACGGGGAGAACATGCAAACTCCACGCAGGGTGGACCCGGGAAGCGAACCTGGGTCTCCTAACTGCGAGGCAGCAGCACTACCCACTGCGCCACCGTGCCGCCCCTGATGTTTTATACTATTTGAAATTAAAAAAAAAAAAAAACTAACTCTCACTTAGAGGATCTGTGCAGAACGTTTTACAAACCTGGCAGGATGTAATCAATAACACTTTAGAATAAGCTCTTAAAGCACTGAGGAAGGAGATTCTCTCCCGTTTTCTTTTTCTTCTCCATTTATCTGTATTCACTTACTAATTCATCTGTTTACTGATTTGTACCAGCTTTAAGTTTTACTTCTGGCCATGCTGTCTTTCTCAGGGGTCGGGGTTGATTTGTTTTCATTCCTATTGTTGTAAAAATTGATCTATTTGTATGAAATGTTGTGTGATTTCAATAAATTAAAATTTACTTGTCCAGAAACTAATAAATACATTCAAGAGACAGTATTAAAGATTCCTACCTGATAACTACATTTCTTGGTGTGGACTCTAGTCTGCATAAAGTGATAAGCATATTTGTCTTAAGGCAGCACACATATTGTAATAGTGCAGCTTCTCTTCTACCCCATGTCGATCATGTCAGAGACGCTGAGAGACACCGCACATTAGAGTTAACAAAGCGGTGGTCATCACAACAGTACAGCATGTGTGCAAGACCCTCCTCATTAAATGTTTCTAGTAGTCAGTGATTTTCAGATCTGTAGCTGATTTGTATTGTTGATTTCCAAAACCCAATGCGAGTAAAAGTGTGTGCTGCGGAACTCATTACAAATGTCTTCAAAACAGCATCAGTGTCATCAACAGTGCAGTGACCTGCGGTGAGGTTCATGGCTGGTGAGGCACTGACTCCTTCAGAGTGAGATTTACAAATGTATGAACCCAAAAGAGTAGTCCGTAATGTACATTAACTACTGGTTATGTTTCATATCTCACCAGCATTCTTTACTCAAACATACAAGGATCATATTTGGCTAAGATGTAACGTGACATTTATAGCAGCGAGAGAGCAGAGAGAGCGCATTTGCCCCTCCATGTGTTCTATATTTGCCTTTGAAGTTCCAAAATCCATACTCATTCAATACAAATGAACATACAGAGTGGTGTACAAAAAAAAAAAAAGGATTTTAATTATGACCTTAATTAAAATATTGTTGGTGTTTTAAAAGCTTTTAACTCTGATGCTTTCAATTTTACTACAGACTATTCAACAAAAAAGATGTAATTACATCTTGCCTGAAGAGGGGGCCTGAGTTGCCTCGAAAGTTTGCATATTGTAATCTTTTTAGTTAGCCAATAAAAGGTGTCATTTTGCTTGGCTTTTCTCTACATTCATAATGGCTAACACGGTACAACACACTAGTACTACTTATGAATAGGAAATTTATGAAGCAAGGAAACCACAGTTACTACATTTTTTTTTAACATTTAGTCTTCAAAATGGTATACAGAAGAAGAACAAGAATTAAACAGTGAGATATTGATTTGTCATTCAAGACAGTAACAGAAATAAATCTTTATAAAATATTTTGGAATAGGAGCAAAAGTAAAAGAAATGTGAGAAGGGATGCATCTTCATTTGTACCTAAACTACATTTTGGCGATATATTAATGTCATACTTATGAATAGTTAGTTGGTTACTATTTACTCATAATTCTGAAATGGATTTCTTTAACGATGTTTGGTAGAAAAAATTCTATGGCAGAAAACAGACAACTTTAAAATTTATGATGTCCAAAGCCATCAGAGAAGTGTGGTGTGCGTCTGATGTGGCACAACGACAGGCTGGGCACCTGTTGTTGTCATTTGTCATTAGCTTATCATTTAAGCTGTTGGTTTAGGAGGAGCACAAACACACACAAACACATTTAACTGAATATAATGGAGAAGGATTGCTCCTTACAAATAACTTTTCTTATTGCTGCAGTTAGAAGTACAATGCCCCTTCATTGTATTTTTTTTCTTGACCCTACAGGATGCCCGGTGCTAACCAGCCTTCCAAGTGGCTGAACAGATGCCAGTGTACCCGAATTCTGTTACACAACTGGATGTTGTTTTCTTCTGCTTCTGATAGATTTGTTATTTCTACAGGTAAGACTACCAAGGCTTTCAGTTTCAGAAGTAATTTGTGCACAATTCCTACAAAGCCTCCCCATATTTATTACTTGATCTGTAATATTTTGCTGGCTTGAATACTGTACTGTATGCTTGCTCACTCTGTCCAGTAACTAACACTGCTTTTTAATTTTAGACAGGAAAGCCTCACAGTGTGAATCCTTACAAACGCAGAGACTGAGATGCATTAGTACCAGCAGTCACTATACAGCGATGGTTGTTCCGTTTTGCAAAATAACATTTACTTTATTAAGTTACTGTGCTTTGTTGTTGGATTTTGAAAGAACCGGGACTTAATTTTAAATTAAAACAAAAGTAAGACAGGAGAGAAAAACACATTTGTTTTCATGTAAGTAATGACACCTGAGCACCTCACATTAGAAGTTCAGATATACAGAGATTATAACACAATGTCTACTGTATGTGTAATGTAAAAAAAATGATGCTACATATAATGACAAGTTGGGGTTGTTTCAAAATCCAACAAAAAAACACAGTAATTATTATTATTAGTTGGACTTTAAGCAGAACTTTATCTATTGTGATGGTTTACTTTGGTAAGAATTGATCTGCAGGTGTACCAAGAAAGGAGGCAGAACAAGAATTAAGAGTACACTTTATTAATGTTTGAACTCTGTGAGTGAATATCTACTGTGTTTATGTTTTTCACAGTTACAGTGAAGTAGAAGAGTCTGGCCGTGTTATGGGGCAACAGTTAAAGAAGAAGGAAGGAGAGATGTGTGCCATGTTGAAGTAGTGGCTGGTCCTCCTGTCTGCACGTCTAGAATCCGCCATCTCAACCGCTGCTCTGATCTGCTGTGCCTTTGCCAAGTGATCACGAGGTATTGGACTATTTTTTTTTTTCTTCTGAAAACTTTCTTAGTCTCATTGCACTGGCTGCCTGTCTCACATAGAATTGATTTCAAGGTTCTATTAAATAATTTGAAGGCTTTCAGTATTTTAGACCCTGCCTGTATTTTGGTGTGTCTGCTCCCAACATTTCTTTTCTCAAACGTTGCTTTGCTTATTATTCAAAGATCAACCATAAAAACTGGCAGCTTTCTGTACTCATGCAACAAAATCTGGAATGCTTTGCCAATAGAAGTGCCAGGCTACAAATGTCGATCATTTCAAAATTTCTAATTTGGCTTTTCTTAATTACTTGCATTGGATGTAATAGATTAGAAATGGTACTGTGAACAGTTTGTAAGATCTGCACTGGGCACTAACTTCTGTTGTTTTTCTCTGTTGACTTTTTCCAGTTTATTGCAATGGTGAGGGAAAATGTACCAATAATTATTTGTTAAGGATCTCTTTGTATACCACGTTGTCAGTTCGCCCCTCTGGTTGTAATATGACCAAGATGTGCGCTGACCTTATTCTTGAGCATGCAACGTATAGTTGGCCATGTGAAAAGCAATCTTGCCTCAAATCAATGCCAACCTTTTGTAGGGTCTGTCCCTGAGACTTATTAATTGTCATTGTGAAGCAGAGCCTTACTGGAAATTGGAGGTGTTTGAATTGAGATGGGAGACAAGAGGGTATAATGGGGATGCGAGGAATAAAAACTCTCCCCTGAGCCACCGCCAGTAAAAATAGTTGCCTCAATTAGGTTCTTTTGCAAGCATGTGACCTGAAGTCTCGTGCCATTACAAAGTTTCGGTGGCTGAAACTTTCTCAGTAACATTATTGGTGCCGCAACCTTCAAAATTAGATTATGCTCAGGAGTGCCTGGAGGATTCAGAGTGTGGACCGAGCTGCAGGCTATGGACGTATATATGTACGAAAGTAGGATTCAGTTAGCGCTGGGAACCTGCGTACCAAATTTCTTGAAGATGGCCCCATTAAGTAACAAAGACCGCTGAAAAGTTCAATATGGAGGCTGACAGTGGTGTCATACCACCGGAATAAGTACATAAATCGGTTTCGGTTAGCACAGGGAAGCCGTCTACCAAATTTCGTGAAGATGGGGCCATAAATAAGAAAGTTTAACATGGCGGATGTTGTCGACCGTTATGACTGTTACGTGTAGAATTTCGAAATGCAACCTGCTTAACTTTTGTAAGTAAGTTGTAAGGAATGAGCCTGCCAAATTTCAGCCTTCTACCTACACGGGAAGTTGGAGAGTTAGTGATGAGTGAGTCAGTGAGGGCTTTGCCTTTTATTAGTATAGATGTATATGTGTATGTATATATATGTGTGTGTGTGTACATATATTATAATATATAAATATACATACACACACACACACATATATTATTATATATATATATATATATATATATATATATATATATATACCTGTACCCGGCCACGCGTTGCTGTGACTCAGTCTGGTTAAATGGAAAAGAAAGAAAAGAGAAAGCGCACGTTTCTAATATGTTTAATTTCACAATGCTTGTGGGTATACAATATTTGTTGCTCCATTGTCTGTGCAGAATGTTAGACTGAATAATATTGTTAAGTTCGTAGACGTCTTTGTTTTTAGCCGCAACAATAGCTCGTTCACTCAGCCAGTCGTGATTCTTATAATTGGTTTGAATATTGGGAAATACTTTTTCAACCAATTCTTCTTTTGACGTCACTAAATTGCAGAAGTTATGAGGCAATAAAATTAGTCCTGAGGTCAGATCAACCGGCACCTTTCCGTTCCCAATTTCCAGATTTCTCCAACCCCGTTATTGACAGTTTGCATTCTTTGATCTTTTTGCTGAAGCGTTAGCTTAGGAATATTTGATTGCACAAACGACAGAAGATCACCCGTGTTGTAATTTTGTTCACGACGCAATTCTACATCGAACGAAGCAGCAGCAGATCGATTCGGTGATGGCATTCCCAATTGATTGAGAACTTTGTTCGTGATTTCTAAGCACAAATCTTCAATCATTATCACCGCTTAGTTGTAGATTTCTGCTGTGAAATCCATGTTTATATTTGAATTTTACTTGTGTATTCGACGGAAAAAATCTACAGCCATGTGCGATTTATATTTCTCCCATAACTGTTCTGGAGATGAAGGAGAGCAGGCGGTCAATATGATTGCAAACAATGCACGAATTTGATTTGGATGTGACGTGTTGCACGCGTCGTTAATGTATACATCCCAATGTCGGTCGTTCTCCAATAAATTCAGAGCTTGACATGTACTTCGGAAAGTGGCATGTGTAACGCCGTTGACAATTCTCAATTGCTGGAAAGACGTTGGACCGGGCACATTTACCAACAGCATGTGAACAAAGAAGCATTCATCTTGATTGGGATGCACGGTGTACAGTCTGCCTGTCGTAGTTTCTTTGAATATGGAAGTTTGTCCGTTGACTCGCTCTCCTCATTTGCGTTGTTCAAATGATTTTCTACTTGCATTCCATGTGTAATACGTAGGCACTTCCGAATACAGCAGTGTTTTCGCAAACGCGTCATTTTGACATAACGTAAAGAAAGCAGTTAACGTTGTAGCCGTGGATTCAGGGCTATTTGGTGCACATTTGCACCTGTGAAATAAACGCGTTTTCCATTTTCTAGATGTACTGCTAAGTGAACAACATCTGGACTTCGTTCATGTATGGGAAATGAAAGAATTCGCCATACAGCTTCATTGCTGCTTATGTATCTTCCAGCCTAATACTGAACGATTTCATCGATATGCATGACCGCATTCCTATCACTTCCTTCTGGTTGCACGCCAAAAACTGCCATGTTGCTGCCTTTATTCACGTATTTACAAATGTATTTGATCGAAACATTGAAATAGAATCGTAAAATATCTAGTATAGCGTGTGTTGCTTTTACGTCCAACAGATGGCGCTGTGTTTTCAAAAAAAGCATGTTTTTACCTGTCACAGGTGTGACATCTATATAATATGTATATAAAAACATGCACGTATTCGAATGCAACGTTGTGTCAAAATTTCAAAGCAATCGGTGAAGACCTTTCGGAGATTTAAGGTTTTGAACAAACAAACATTTACATTTTTATTTATATAGATGTGTATATATGGTTTTGGCATCCAAGCGCTTTTTTTCCAACCTAGAAGACTTCTCTTGAGATCCATTTAATCGCCTCGTTGATTGCATGTCTTCCAAGGTACTTTCAATCCCCATTTCCTGCACCGAGTCATCTCCCCTTTTATGAGTGACTGTGTTAGTCGCCGTACTTTGTACAGGTCTTTGAACGCACTGAATACTTGTAACTGGTGTCGCCCGTCGGCTACTTTCGACAGGGAATGGAAGCAATTGTCGAGTAACAAAAATTATTTCTAAGTGATTTCACATTGAAGAAATAGTAAAAACTTGATCACTTGGGTCAATACCTAAAGAAATGTATTCGCAATTGCATTTCCTGTGTGTACCATAATCTGTATGAATTAATTGTTGCTATGCATCTTCATAAACTATGGGAGGTTTGTAAGGAAACAAAGCATGCTGATCTGCTCCCATTTCATCTTACAGTACTCTATGACTGGGAACTGATCTAATGTTCATACTAACCAGGCTTATGGCTCCGGGGCGATCACGACTGAAATTACCAAGCGTTACTGTTTATGGCTGTGTATTGGAACATCCAAATCCTGCTTCCTCCTCCTGCTGCTTGCTATCGCCGCTCACCTACGCT
Organism: Erpetoichthys calabaricus; assembly: GCF_900747795.2. NCBI lineage: Eukaryota > Metazoa > Chordata > Cladistia > Polypteriformes > Polypteridae > Erpetoichthys > Erpetoichthys calabaricus. Next base: position 177,878 of record NW_026261578.1, on the reverse strand, counting down.
ACCACACCCGCCTGTCCTACCGGCTGCGTTGTGCTGTGCTGCTTCTAGTGATGGGCCGCTCGATACTCAGGTTTCGACACTGTGTCGAGCTTTCGAAGCACTGGAGATCGAACCGCCGCTTCGAGGCTTGCTTCAAATGCGCCCGTCACGTGATTTTGAGTCACGTTTGCGTAATGACGTCATTGATATCTGCGCAGTCAGCAGTCGATTTGGTCATTCACTAGTCTGTTAAAGCGCTTTGGCTCAAAGCGTAAAAGCAGTTGTTCTTGCTACAGCGATAAGGTTCGCTAACCCGAGATCAAATCCTAATTGGGGCTCGCATATGTTGAAATAAGGATTTTGTATAAAACAGTTAAGTAGTACTTGTCTGAAAGTTAACAAATATATTTTGGAGACATTATGAACGATTTACATGGGGCACCTTTTTCCTTGGTGTGGAATCATGTCCACCTAGAATCTGTAACAAATTAATGAGCATATTTTGCGTAAGGTAGCACGTATTATAACAATCCAGAATATACTCTACGCCATGTCGATCATATCAGAGAGGCTAAGAAACGCTTCACTAAAGCCGACGTGGTCATTACACCAGTATATGCGCAAGACACTCTCATTAAACGTTTTTACTATTCAGTGATTCCCAGATCTGTAGCTGATTTGTATTACTGATTTCCAAAAAGCAATGTGAGTAAAAGCGTGTGCTGCATAACTAATCACAACTGTCTTCTGCAATTTTAGGAAAGCTTCGGGAGTTCTGCGTTAATGAGACAAAAACGTTGTAAAGAAACTTTGCGAATTCATCCAGAGGTGAACATAAAGATCACTCAAGTACTGACAAGAAGGAGCAGCTGGATAAGCACATCTGGAGCCAAACTTTCAAAAAAGCACCTGACTTTGTCAGCAACATCCTTTCCTTCTGAATGCATCTTATCAAAGGCTGGGCTGGGGAGTTAAATAAGTAATCTTCCGAACTGCAGCTCAACAGAGTAAATCATTGATGTAAATAAAATTATTGAAAGACTAAGCTTTTGTCGTTTCTGTATTCTTAAACCATCTTCCAGTCCCACAATCCCCCGCAGTCACTGTCACATTTAACGTTCCCTGCTCCTCACCTGTCGTGTCACCCAAAGTATCAACACTCAGTTTCATTCAAGGCTTTACCGTCCTTCCTTTCATAGACATAAAATAAGACACACATTCCCTCTACATACGTGTCCAATAATAATAGTAAACTGGCAGGAACGAGAAAAAGCACAAGATGGGAATATTCATGACAAGAGTCTCTGCATCAGAGTGAGGATGTGCCTTGTCACCCATTACGTGAGCTCGTCTGCCACCCTTCAGTTGCACTGGCACACCTTACACTCTGGGGCAATTGCAATGGAGAATACCAACAATGTACACCTTCAGAAGTGGAATAAATCGACTGTATAAGTAGAACATTTCAGATAAACTATGAATTTTGTTAATCATAAACAACGCAACATAACTATTATATGTGTTGTTACTTTTTATTTATTCTCACCAAACGTTACATATCTACATGGGAAATGAACATGGGTAATATGTTTATAATCATTCTCACTAAAATACACTGTCAAAATATATTAATGAGCAAACTGAGACACATTGGCCTTTAGGAAATATCAAAAAGCGTATGCGCTGTCATTTAGGACAGAATGCATTGTTAATTTGACGCACTCTCTACTGACGCGATGTCACGAAAACAAAGAAACAGCACAGTCCGTGCAAACTCATATCCTCCTTGGTTTTTGACCTTATGATTGTCAACATCAAATCAATAAAGTCATTTTAAGAAGATGACAAGTCTGCTATAATCAGTTCAATTAACGCTCCTTTTAAAAAATTGCTTATACCGAATATAAATCAGAATCTCAATGATGCGGGACTTGCGAGTAGTAACGAATAATATGTGACACTGAGAAATTGTAATTCCTAATAACGGGAACAAGTAAAAACTACGATTTCCTAAAACGGACACTGTAAATGTAGGCATTTCAATAAATAATTTAGGATACTTGTGTGTGCATTTCAATACCAATTTAAGAACTACGTAGGCTACCTGTTGTACTATAAACGCTACCTCAAGCAGCACTTAACAGTAAATAGTCTAACAGGACAATGACTGACTGTACGAAGATGCTGCGCCGCTACAATAAAGGGTCACACTGTCATTCTGCATGTTTAGAAGGCGCTGATTGGCTGAAACTGTTTATAGCGAATTGTCTTAAATTGGTAGTGCCGTATAGCGATCAGAAACGAAAAGACACATTTAGGCATGCTGGACAGTAGTTTGTTTTTCTACAATACAAATTCAGTACGACACCAGGGTCTCCAAACACACAAATATGAAGCTTATTACGTTTTACAGTGAAACTCTTTACATACACAATATAATTAGGGACGTGTGCCCCCTGCCCGTCTATGGTGGCCCAATCTTCCCTCGACAGCTCGATTCGCTCGCTATCCGTCCAAGCTGAAAATATTGTTAAATGGAGGAATTGAAAAAAACCTTTCACAAGTGGAGGATCGACGACGCGAACCGCTGGTGTTTTTACTGAGAGACAGTTGCGATACCATTGAGCCACCTAATCAGGATAATCAACGAGCTTCGCACAACTGAACTACTACTACTGTTCTTACTGCGGCGGATGTGGAAATATGTTGTTTGACATATGCACGTTAAATTGGTTTAATTGACACGAGAGTATCATTGTTGTATTCTCCTAATGAAGACAAAAAAATTATATTTATAGATGTATACTATATGACGTACGGTTTTGAACAAAATTAAGCGTTCCATAAAAAGGTTGCACGATTTACCTAATCTTTTTATATATATAAAGTTGATATATGACAATATATCTTTGACACTATGTATCAGACAAAGGAAATCACAGCAAACCACAAGAACAATAATTACTTCTCAGCAACTACCTGAATTGTAGTTTAACTATATTAAGTGAAGTGTGTAATGTCAATACGAATTACAAAATATAACTAGAGAGTTAAGTGTCAGATAGACTCTCAGAATATAGAGGTCAATGCCTTTGAGTGTGCTGAGGCTTCACAAAGATTCAGTAACCAGTGACCATGTCTGCTCGAGACTTCGAAGCCCTATCATGATCCAATCTCTGTACTACGCATGTCTGAGGCTTTGAATCTGCTCGAGGCTTCGAAGCCTCAGTTAACTCAGTGCACATGTCTGAGGCTGCAGAGCTCCATTTGAAGCTCGTCATGACGCAATCTCAGCACTACGCATGACTGAGGCTTCAGAGCTCCGTCACAATGCAATCTTAGTACGCATGTCTGCTCAGTGCTTCTAACCAAGCTTGATGATTCCAGTGTGCATGTCTGCTTGGTGCTGACGAGCTCCAGTTTGAAGTACATATGGCATCAACAGAGTTCAAAAACTCGACAGAATTCCCATTGAAATGAATGTTTGTGGATGATCCATACATGTTAAATGATTGTGCCCGATAATACTTTGTGGTAAAAAATAAAATTATAAATTATACATCATACAAATTTCGACTTGTAGAATGCATAATGCTGCAAAGAAGAGACACATCTCTCACTATAATACTCTCATAAATATCCATTCTTCACCTCATGCAACGTTTTCATGCAACACTGAACGAATGTCATATAGTATACATCTATATATCAGTTTTGTCTTCATTACATACATACATACATACAAAACATGCATTATATACATCCACTCTGCCGAAAATAGCAGTGGTGCAGTGGTAGTGTTGCCACTCCATAATAAGGCTTGCTTGGGTTCGGGTCCCACGTCCACCCGTTGTGAATTATGACCCAAAAGAGTCTGTTTGTCTTTTTTTTTTCCATTTAAAAGCAAATTCCACCGTGGACCGAGAGCGAGCAAGGCGAGAACACTAGTAAAGATCTACCAAATGGAAATGGCATCTTGTTTTATGTCTATAACAAAAAAAAAATATTTGAGTGACGATTTCAACTGTTATTGTAGTTATTGATGGCGGGTTTAGCGGTTTAAAATTTTAAATATTAAATTAATAAGGTGGAATGTGTTCTTGCTTTGAGTGTTGGGGGTGGGGGGGGAGAGCTACACCATAAATGTGTTAGTAACTGGGATTGCGCCTCTATAACTGGAAGACTGGTTAGGAATGATACAGACTGGACAACTATATGTTTTAGGAAATGTTTTATTATTGCACTGTGCTGTGACTAAGACAACTTTTTACTGATCGCCTGTCCGGACCTTGAAGATGTGTTCACGAGGGAGGGATGCTGCTGGTAAAGGCAAATGCTTTTTCGACAGCAGGTCCAGATGTGTTTATCCCGCTGCTTTTTGTTGCCTCAGCAGTCAAGAGGATCTTTAATGCCGACCTTGATCCATGCACTGCTCACCTCGGAGTGTCCCGTGTGTGTCTGTGTGTCGGTGTACCGGTGACTGATCTGCGCCGTGTCTCTCAGCCTCTCTGATGAGCTCCAGATTGACACCTTTGAATGTTTGGTGCAGCAGAGCAAATTCAACCTGATCTACCACAGTGGGTTTGTTATCACCTTATTCAATGGAGGGGTTCATGGACATCAAATGGCAATGAATAGAAGATGAATTAATGTAAATACGTGAGCTGCCTTACGCAATTAGTCATCACGATGGCGATTCTAAGTGGGGATGATTCACGAACAGATCTCTTATGCGATCCTTCCACAGTATCTCTCAAAATTATTTAGTTCAGATTGGTTATAAAGATTTCACTCGAGATTATTTTTTTAATTTTTATTAATTATGATGAGTTTTTAGTTCGGATCGACCTCAGGCTAGCACTACGCTCAGAATTTGAAAAGCAACCACCTTAGTTAATTGAGCCACTGACGGCGTCTTTTCTCGTAGCGAACTCGTTACTTTTGAGCTCCAAAAAATATTGTAAAGTATTAATAAATGAAATAGTTTAATACTTGATCAAATAATAACATCTGTGATTTAAGGATTTCACATTTTCTTTCTCAAACGTGCTTACCTATATCATGGAAAAGTACAGGGATAAACCTTTATTTTCTGTCTACTCCGTTTTAATTAAGTCAGACCAAAGAAAACATTTAAGGCTATTAAATGTGATCTCCAGAAAAGATGAGGGTTAATTATAATACTAATAACAGGAGCGATTATAATGATACAGTGCAAATGTAAATACTAATTGAAAGAGCCGGGGATCCATGAGGTGATGCATCTTATTTTGTTTAACTCTTGCTATCGTATAGTGCAGGGGTGGGCAAATTCATTCCTGGAGTGCCACAGTGGCCGCGGGTTTTTGTTCCAACCCATTTGCTTAATTAGAAAACAATCCTTGCCAATAATTACATTTCATAGTTTGTTAGTGCTTTAACTCTGCTATGTCAAGTCATTCTCATATCCTAGACTTTTTTTTTTCCATTCTAAGGATATCATCCAAATACTTTAAAGCATAAAATGGATGGGTAATTCTCAATCCTTCACTTTTTTCTCTTCTCTTTCCTTCCAAGTATTTAATTAAACCAAATAGTGCACGATAAATACACACAAGTGTAAAGGGTAACAAGCAAGATGGATAACTGCTGGTTTCTTTTGTCATTTGCATCTTGTTGTTAATAAGGAGCAATTAAAAACCAAGAATGCAGCTGTTTAAGACTTAAATAAGCAATAAGGGTTCATAATCTTAACGAGGGAGATAACTAAAATGAAGCAGAAGTGTTTCTAGAGCAATAAGTGCTTCTTATTAAGGAATTGGGTTGGAACAAAAACCTGCAGCCACTGCAGCCCTCCAGGAATGAATTTGCCCACCCCTGGTATAGTGCATTCTGATAATAAGTTTGTGTAACGTTAATGAAAATGCCAGGAGGTGTCACTAGAGAGGTGAGTGTCAAATGCTTCGAAGCTTCGATACGATTTCCGACACAATTGCTTCAAACGTGTTGATGCTTAGTGAGGCTTCACTCCGCCCATCACTAATATATACCCCTGTCTCTGTGGGCATAGCGCCTTAATCACATGCCTCAGGAAGCCAATGAAGTAATTGACAACGATCGCAGTCAAACGTGCAGGTGCAACTCGCCCCAACTACCTCATTAACTCACCGCAGTCGTGCAATCGCGCCCATGGAAAGTGACATGGCTTTATGGATTTAAAACTGGCCCTTTTTTATGAAGCCGCGGACCCGCTAGTGATGCTATAGCCTCACCGTGATGCTGATACACTATAGTACTGACAGATACAGGGCAAGTCTTTCAATTAGTCTTACCTATGAACTACAATGAGCAATATACCAGCAAGTTTACAACGGAAAAAAAAAGGATTTTTTTTTTTTTTTTTTTTAACTTTTATAAGATTTTTGGTCTTACCATCAGGTTGTTTGTTATGTTTTTTTTCAGAGGTTTCACCGTATGTTTCGGGAGCAAGTCTCGCATGTTTTTACCGACTGGTATTTTAAAGGTGGGGCAGACGCTAAACGCAGACACGGGTGCCTGGGAAGGTCAAACACCAGCTATAGGGGGAGTCCAAGTTGTATTAGTAGTGTACGTGTACCGTAATGTTTAAGTTTGTATATTAGTAACCTCAAGGTTAGGTATAAATGTTTTTTGTTGTTTATTGTTTTATCTATACATATAAAGGAGAGTTGGTATCCGTGTGGCTGTGTTTGTGTGGGGATGGAGAGTTAAGGCGGGAGTTGGAGTCACGTGATCATCTCCCCTCCCATTCACTTCATTTGTCTCCGAGCTGAGCTCCACAGCTGACGCGGTTAGTCCTTTCTCCTTTACTGTTTAGTAGACGCGGTAGGCCTACTTACTGAATAGTATTTTTTCCTTTAGTGTTTCTTAGTGTTTAGTAGACGCGGTGTGCCGGTGTTCCCGGCGGTGTTGCAGTTTAGTGTTACTTTCTACTTCGTTTTTGTACTTTAGTGTTTAATAATAAAAGTAATTCATTACATTTATATAGCGCTTTTCTCAGTACTCAAAGCGCTAAAACAGTGAGTGATACTTAGCAGTGTAGAAGCAGCACAGCACAACGCAGCCGGTAGGACAGGCGGGTGTGGTAGCGTAGGTGAGCGGCGATAGCAAGCAGCAGGATTTGGATGTTCCAATACACAGCCATAAACAGTAACGCTTGGTAATTTCAGGCGTGATCGCCCCGGATCCATAAGCCATAAGCCAGGTTAGTATGAACATCAGATCAGTTCCTGGTCGTAGAGTACTGTAAGATGAAATGGGAGCAGATCAGCATAGCGAATATAATCACGGAGAGAGATCATCCCAAGGTGCTAGATCGCCAGGTACAAAGAAATGGTCGTAGGTCTCGTCCCGTGATCCACAGACTCAGCTGTTCCCAGTAAAGTGGAGTCCATAAAATCTGTAAATATTAAGCCAAATCCATGCAATTCGAGTCAGCTGTATCCACGAACTATACGTACAATAAACGAAATAAAACAAGCGTAAGAAAGTGCAGAATTAAGGCGAATTTTGCTGTGTTTGTTGTGAAAGTGTTGTTAACAGGGAGGAGCGGCAACAAGAAGCATAGGCCAGCATCCCCTCACCTGCTACAATAAAGCAGTTATAAAGTTTAGTAGTGTTTTACTTTATCTCATTTAGTGTTCTTCCCGGCGGTGTTGTCGTTTTTTAGTGTTAGTGTCTACTTAGTGTTTGTGTTTAGTGTTATGGAAGGAGTGATCTTACCACTGTCAGATTTTGCAATGAATGAGTTGGTAAATAATGATTATTTATCAACAGATCACATGAGCAAATCCAACGCAATTTTAGCTGCGCATACAATTTTCCAACCTCAAGCGGTTTTGCTAATGTGGACTCCTGACATACCTATAATGCCCATTCCACAAAATACAAAACATATTCAAATATTACCTTCTGCAGCTACTGAACGAGTGACTCACTGGGTGTGTACCTATTATGATGGTGCTGTAATTCATGTCTATGACAGTTTAAACGCTGATAAAAAATTCAACCTCACCGAAGAGCAGCTTCGTTTCCTTCATGCTTTGTTTCCTTACAAACCTCCCATATTCATGAAGACGCACAGCAACAATTAAATCATACAGATTCTGGTGTATTCTCAATTGCATTTGCTGTGTGTATTTCTTTAGGTATTGACCCAAGTGATCAAGTTTTTACTATTTCTTCAATGCGAAATCACTTACAAATAATTTTTGTTACTCGACAATTGCTTCCATTCCCTGTCGAAAGTAGCCGACGGGCGACACCAGTTACAAGAATTCAGTGCGTTCAAAGACCTGTACGAAGTACGGCCACTAACACAGTCACTCATAAAAGGGGAGATGACTCGGTGCAGGAAATGGGGATTGAAACTACCTTGGAAGACATGCAATCAACGAGGCGATTAAACGGATCTCAAGAGACGACTTCTAGGTTGGAAAAAAGCACTTGGCTGCCAAAACCATATCTATACAGTACATATATATATATATATATATATATATATATATATATATATATATATATATATATATATATATATATAAATAAAAATGTAAATGTTCATTTCTTCAAAACCTTAAATCTCAGAAAGTTCTTCACCGATTGCTTTGAAATTTTGACACAACGTTGCATTCGAATACGCGCGCGTTTTTATATACATATTATATAGATGTCAAACCTGTGACAGGTAAAAACATGCTTTTTTTGAAAACACAGCGCCATCTGTTAGACGTAAAAGCAACACACGCTATACTAAATATTTTACGATTCTATTTCAATGATTCGATCAAATACATTTGTAAGTACGTGAATAAAGGCAGCGACATGGCACTTTTTGGCGTACAACCAGAAAGAAGTGATAGGAATGCGGTGATACATATCGATGAAATCTCACAGTATTAGGCTGGAAGATACATAAGCAGCAATGAAGCTGTATGGCGAATTCTTTCATTTCCCATACATGAACGAAGTCCAGATGTTGTTCACTTAGCAGTACATCTAGAAAATGGACAACGCGTTTATTTCACAGCTGCAAATGTGCAACAAATAGCCCTCAATCCACCAGCTACAACGTTAACTGCTTTCTATACGTTATGTCAAAATGACGCATTTGCGAAAACACTGCTGTATTCGGAAGTGCCTACGTATTACACATGGAATGCGAGTAGAAAATCATTTGAACAACGCAAACGAGGAAAGCAAGTCAATGGACAACCTGGCATATTCAAAGAAACTACGATAGGCAGACTGTACACCGTGCATCCCAATCAAGATGAATGCTTCTTTGTTCACATGCTGTTGGTAAATGTGCCCGGTCCAACGTCTTTCCAGCAATTGAGAATTGTCAATGGTGTTACACATGCCACTTTCCGAAGTACATGTCAAGCTCTGAATTTATTGGAGAACTGACACTGGGATGTATACATTAATGACGCGTGCAACACGTCACATTCAAATCAAATTCGTGCATTGTTTGCAATCATATTGACCGCCTGCTCTCCTTCATCTCCAACACAGTTATGGGAGAAATATAAATCGCACATGGCTGAAGATATTTTCTGTAGAATACACAAGTAAAATTCAAATATAAACTTGGATTTCACAGCAGAAATCTACAACTAAGTGGTGATAATGATTGAAGATTTGTGCTTAGAAATCGCGAACAAAGTTCTCAATCAATTGGGAATGCCATCACCGAATCGATCTGCTGCTGCTTCATTCGATGTAGAATTGCGTCGTGAACAAAATTACAACAGGGGTGATCTTTTGTCGTATGTGCAATCAAATATTCCTAAGCTAACGCTTCAGCAAAAAGGCATTTACGATCAAATAATGCAAACTGTCAATAACGGGGTTGGAGAAATCTGGAAATTGGGAACGGAAAGGTGCCGGTTGATCTGACCTCAGGACGAATTTCATTGCCTCATAACTTATTATACTAATTATAAGAATCAAGATTGGCTGAGTGAACGAGCTATTCTTGCGGCCAAAAACAAAGACATCTACGAACTTAACAATATTATTCAGTCTAACATTCTGCACAGACAATGGAACAACAAAAAATATTGTATACCCACAAGCATTGTGAAATTAAGCATATTAGAAACGTGCGCTCTCTCTTTTCTTTCTTTTCCATTTAAACAGACTGAGCCACAGCAACGCGGGGCCGGGTACAGCTATATATCATCAGGCGTACACACTCACTGCATCCCCTCTCGGGAATCGAACCTCGAACGTCAGCGCCAGAGGTGAAGCCCCGAGAGGGGATGCAGTGAGTGTGTACGCCTGATGAGCCCAGAATTAGGGCGAAACACGTGTCGCGTACTGTTTGCATTATTTGACAGTAAAACTATTTCAACCATATACTGTATATATATATATATATATATATATATATATATATACACACACACACATATACAGATGCTGGTCATAAAATTAGAATATCATGACAAAGTTGATTTATTTCAGTAATTCCATTCAAAAAATGAAACATGTATATTAGATTCATTCATTACACACAGACTGATGTATTTCAAATGTTTATTTCTTTTAATGTTGATGATTATAACTGACAACTAATGAAAGTCCCAAATTCAGTATCTTAGAAAATTAGAATATCAATTAAGACCAATGCAAAAAAAGGATTTTTAGAAATGTTGGCCAACTGAAAGGTATGAACATGAAAAGTATGAGCATGTCCAGCACTCAATATTTAGTTGGGGCTCCTTTGGTCTGGATTACTGCAGCAATGCGGCGTGGCATGGAGTCGATCAGTCTGTGGCACTGCTCAGGTGTTATTAGAGCCCATGTTGCTCTGATAGTGGCCTTCAGCTCTTCTGAATTGTTGGGTCTGGCGTATTGCATCTTCCTCTTCACAATACTCCATAGATTTTCTATGGGGTTAAGGTCAGGCGAGTTTGCTGGCCAATCAAGAACAGGGATACCATGGTCCTTAAACCAGGTACTGGTAGCTTTGGCACTGTGTTCAGGTGCCAGGTCCTGTTGGAAAATGAAATCTGCTTCTCCATAAAGTTCGTCAGCAGCAGGAAGCATGAAGTGCTCTAAAACTTCCTGGTAGACGGCTGCATTGACCTTTGTAATAAAAAAGGTTTTCTCTGTAACAGGAGAAGGGATGAAATAAAGGAGTAAGAGGGGGGGATTGGTCGCTTCAGTGCAAAGCCAGCTACAAAGATTGGAATGTTTGGGATGATAGCGAAAGAATGTGCAAAAACTTACTTCTCATAAAGAGTTTCAGAATGTTATGGGAATACAGTCAAGGCCATGTACTTGTTTTTCACTTCGAGGGGCTTCATTGCAAGCAACGCTTGTTATTGTGTGTCTTCTGATACTAGGCCCCATCTCAGTGAGGGCCAAGTAGAAGAAAAACAATACTGCGTCCCGTGGAAGGGTGTGTGCTGAAACTGATCACTTCTGTATACACTGCTTACATGTAAGCCATTTTGGGTAAGGACACTCAATTAGTATATAAGGGAAGGTTCCGCCCTCAGTTTCTTTGGAAGCTCAACCGTGGGGAACATGCACAGTATAATTCACATATCTGTATTACTGTAAGTCAATAGTATAAATCATATATCTTTATATATATTACTGTAAGTCAATAGTACAATTCCTATATCTGCATGTATATTGCTATTATATTGTATGTAACTGATATTATATTTGAACAAGTAAACAATTGAAGTATTGGACCTTTCCTCTCTGATTCTTGCCTGCTTATTTTCTGTTAAAACCTTTGAACCATTTTCCCAAACTAAAACATTTTGGCGTAGTCGGTTGCAGGATTTTGGGGAATCTGGTGAAATATTGAACTATTAAGTGAGGCAAAGGAAATCAGAGATGTTTAAGAAAAAGGATAAAAACCCTGGCACAGCTCCTTTACCTCTCCCTGGCTGGGAAGAAACAGTATGGGAAGACTGCGCCAGAGAATTGAGATGTGGGGGGGGGGATTAGCACAATATTGGCAGAGCTTGGATCCCCCAACACCAGTGAATGTGCTAGCCGCGCTTAAGAAATGTCAGGTGTCTGCAAAGGAACCCATAACGGGCTTGCAGACGCGAGGGTGGGTTTTGCTAACTGCGGTTAAAAATCTGGATAGTCTGATAGACGAAAAAGAAAGGGAGATTAAGAAAATGCAAATGGACTTGGCGGATGCGTTAGGGCGGGCCTCAATGGCCGAATCCCAGGTAGCTGTATTATTGCCGCGGGTACAGAGAGCCGAGGGGATGGCGGAAAAGGCAGCCTTTTGCATAGCCAAGGTGAATGCGAAAAAGAAGCGCAGACCGGATGTTGCGAAGATCAAAGCGTTTGTAGCCGCAGTTAATGTCCATGAGTGGGATCCTGAAAAATGGGACGGTAACATTTGGGATGATGATTATGAGGATGATGACGGACCCGATGCAGGGTCGGTAATTAACCCTCTGCCTCTACAGGCTAAACCCGTGATGCGTCGCAGACTTTTTACTGATGCACATGGTAATGTTAAGATAAGGAGAAAAACCGGCGCAAGAGTAAACACAAGAAAGGAGGAAAGAAAGCCAAGGGCAAAGAAAAAGGGAAAAATAAAGGAAGGACTTTATATCCCGTTGAAGAATTAGAACATGCAGCACGAAATTGTTAAGGGTAAAGCTAAAGTATAAGTTAAAATTTTTATTTTTTTTTTTTTAGAATTAACACAATGTAAATAGGTAGTATCGTAATCATAAATTCTGTTTCAGGAGGAGGAGAGGAGTGGGTGCAACATGCTGTGTTCTTGTTTTACAGAATTGGGGGTGTTCTGAATGAAGTAGGAGCCACCACATTAGGAGGCGAGGCAACGGAGACGACTCAGGTCCGATGGTGGTGGAACACTTCCACTAAATCTAGACGGCAGGAGAACACGACGTGTCCGGAGAATCAGTCTTGCAATGTCCTCACCATTACGACTGGTGACGGGTGCACCATCTACTCCTCGAACTTGAAGGTGCCGGGGGTAAAACCACAGAAGTATCTGATTGAGTGCTCTGAAAACTTAAATATTACCTGGACGTCGAAAGTAACTTGGTGTATGGGGCCCTGGAACGGCTCCAAGGTACAGTGCGAGGTCAATGCAACATCAGGCGAATACACCTCTAATAAGACTGGGCCCATTGGCTGGATTAATGCAACCGATATTATTAACAGGACTATACCAATGCTTGCTATAGCCGTGTGGGCCAGAACCCCCATAACGAGACAGTCACATGTAGAACCAATAATTGACACATGTAAACTTGTTTCTATGACAGCAAAAAGGACTAAGGTTACATGGCAAGTGACGTTTCCACTGTTGCCATAGTGTAAGCGTGCTAAACGGGCATGGTACGACACTTTCTTAGGAGGGGTTGGCACCACCCTAGGAACTTTAAACACCGTAGATAATGAAATAACTGCAAACAAGCTTGAGAATGTGGGACGACATACTCACAAAGTGGCAGACCAAATGGCTAGGTGGTTACCTCAGTCCATGGTCTCTCATCAGCAAACAGTAAACTGGGAGCAACGCGCTTCAGATTGGATAATCACGGCTAGCAATGACACTCGATGGCTAAATGTCTCAACTTTCATGAACTGGACTGTATGCACTTTTAACATATTACAAGCACAGATATAGAAAAATAACATGCAAATGGCTTTAAGGACTAATAATATGCAAATATGGCAAGATATTATTATTATTATTGCTTTAATGACTATATTTAATTGCTATTTGTTTTGTGTTTTAAAACTAATTAATAATAGAGCACGACAGACAAGGTTGATGATTTTGCGCTGAGCGAGGGACCGATTGTAATAAAAAAGGTTTTCTCTGTAACAGGAGAAGGGATGAAATAAAGGAGTAAGGGGGGGGGGGGGGTTGGTCGCTTCAGTGCAAAACCAGCTACAAAGATTGGAATGTTTGGGATGATAGCGAAAGAATGTGCAAAAACTTGCTTCTCATAAAGAGTTTCAGAATGTTATGGGAATACAGTCAAGGCCATGTACTTGTTTTTCACTTCGAGGGGCTTCATTGCAAGCAACGCTTGTTATTGTGTGTCTTCTGATACTAGGCACCATCTCAGTGAGTATAGTATAATTCACATATCTGTATTACTGTAAGTCAATAGTATAATTCACATATCTGTATTACTGTAAGTCAATAGTATAAATCATATATCTTTATATATATATTACTGTAAGTCAATAGTACAATTCCTATATCTGCATGTATATTGCTATTATATTGTATGTAACTGATATTATATTTGAACAAGTAAACAATTGAAGTATTGGACCTTTCCTCTCTGATTCTTGCCTGCTTATTTTCTGTTAAAACCTTTGAACCATTTTCCCAAACTAAAACAACCTTGGACCTCAGAAAACACAATGGACCAACACCAGCAGATGACATAGCACCCCAAACCATCACTGACTGTGGAAACTTTACACTGGACCTCACGCAATGTGGATTCTGTGCCTCTCCTCTCTTCCTCCAGACTCTGGGACCTTGATTTCCAAAGGAAATACAAAATTTACTTTCATCAGAGAACATAACTTTGGACCACTCAGCAGCAGTCCAAAGGCGAGACGCTTCTGTCTCTTGTTCAAGAGTGGCCTGACACAAGGAATGCGACAGCTGAAACCCATGTCTTGCATACATCTGTGTGTGGTGGTTCTTGAAGCACTGACTCCAACTGCAGTCCACTCTTTGTGAATCTCCCCCACATTTTTGAATGGGTTTTGTTTCACAATCCTCTCCAGGGTGCGGTTATCCCTATTGCTTGAACACTTTTTTCTACCACATCTTGTCCTTCCCTTCGCCTCTCTATTAATGTGCTTGGACACAGAGCTCTGTGAACAGCCAGCCTCTTTAGCAATGACCTTTTGTGTCTTGCCCTCCTTGTGCAAGGTGTCAATGGTCGTCTTTTGGACAACTGTCAAGTCAGCAGTCTTCACCATGATTGTGTAGCCTACAGAACTAGACTGAGAGACCATTTAAAGGCTTTGCGGGTGTTTGGAGTTAATTAGCTGATTAGAGTGTGGCACCACGTGTCTTCAATATTGAACCGTTTCACAATATTCTATTTTTCCGAGATACTGAATTTGGGAGTTTCATTAGTTGTCAGTTATAATCATCAACATTAAAAGAAATAAACATTTGAAATACATCAGTCTGTGTGTAATGAATGATTCTAATATACAAGTTTCACTTTTTGAATGGAATTACTGAAATAAATCAACTTTGTCATGATATTCTAATTTTATGACCAGCACCTGTACAGTATACATACACATCTATACTAATAAAAGGCAAAGCCCTCACTGACTCACTCATCACTAACTCTCCAACTTCCCGTGTAGGTAGAAGGCTGAAATTTGTCAGGCTCATTCCTTACAGTTTACTTACAAAAGTTAAGCAGGTTTCATTTCGAAATTCTACACGTAACGGTCATAACGGTCGACAACGTCTGCCATGTTAAACTTTCTAATTTATGGCCCCATCTTCACGAAATTTGGTAGGCGGCTTCCCAACGCTAACTGAATCCTACTTACGTACATATATACGTCCATAGCCTGCAGCTCGGTCCACACTCTGAATCCTCCAGGCACTCCTGAGCATAATCTAATTTTGAAGGTTGAGGCACCAATAATGTTACTGAGACACTTACAGCCACCGAAACTTTGTAATGGCACGAGACTTCAGGTCACATGCCTGCAAAAGAACCTAATTGAGGCAATTATTTTTACTGGCGGTGGCTCAGGGGAGAGAGTTTTTATTTCTCGCATCCCCGTTATACCCTCTGATCTCCCATTTCAATTCAAACGCCTCCCATTTCCAGTAAGGCTCTGCTTCGTAATGACAATAAGTCTCAGGGACAGACCCTACAAAAGGTTGGCATTGATTTCACGCAAGATTGCTTTTCACATGGCCAACTATACGTTGCATGCTCAAGAGTAATCTCAGCGCACAGCTTGGTCATATTACAACCGGAGGGGCGAACTGACAACGTGGTATACAAAGAGATCATTAACAAATAATTATTGGTACATTTTCTTTCAGTTTATTATTTAAAATTTTAAAGCAGTACTTCGCCGCTGCGAAGCGTGGGTGTTTTGCTAATCAAGAAACAAATGTTTAGAACATATATATTTGTGTGTGTGGACTCTGACCTCAATTTTAAATCACATATTAATCAGATTACCAGGATTGCTTTTTCCACATAAGGAATATAGTTAAAGTTTGGCCTGTTATAACTTTACAAGACGTTGAAAGTTTAGTCAAGCTTTTGTTTTCAGTCAAATAGATTACAGTAATGGACTCCTTACAGGACTACCTAAGACAGACACCAATCAGTTACAGTTAGTACAGAATGCAGTAGCAAGAATCTTAACTAGTAAAAGAAAATCGGAGCACATTTCACCAGTTTTAGCGTCGTTATGTTGGTTACTCGTGTCATTTAGAATTGACTTTAAAATAATACAACAGACAGACAGACAGACTTGTGAACTTTTGAGATGTGAATTTTCATTTTGTTACTGAGTGGCCGCTTGGTAGCACTATTGCCCACCTTTACCCTAACAGACAAGCACACTGGACACAAGTTAAAAGCACTAAGAAGTAATTTAATTTCCTCCTCCTTCTGCTAAAGTGACCACAAAGCACCCCAGCCATATTAAACAGCACAATAAATAAACACAATACTCTCCTCCACCTCCCAGCAAACTCCATCACACTCCTTCCCAATACCATCTCGTCTGCTGGGTCTCCATTAGTCCTTTGCATTGTCCTCAACCCAGAAGTGCTTCTTTCCTTCCATCCCTATGACTCGTCAGCACTTCTGGCTCAAGTGGAGAATTATATTTTTCTTCAGCCCTGAAGTACTTTTGTGCTTTCGTCCCCGTGACTTTGTAGTACTACCAGGCTATATAAATAATAGACTCTCCAGTCTCCCTATAGTGTCTCCTAGCGGCACCCAGCAGCAGGGGTGTATTGTCGAACTCCAAGACCCAGGATGCCCTGCGAGAATTCGCGGCCCCGCCAGATCCAAGGGAAGCTGCCATCTACTGTTTGGGGGAGGCACTGACCGGGAAAAACTGCCTTCCTCCATCCTTCCATCACAAGGGCATCCCGGCCGGGATGAGCTGCCAGCCGTCCACCACAATATATGTGAACAAAGTGGTCTGACAGTCCAAACTTCGCACTTAAGGATAACTCACATGTCCACTGAGTGGTGGCAGCAGGGGTGGGAAGATTTTATTTTTGTTATTATAATCTTTATTTCATGTGCAATACCTGTAAGCTGCTCAAAGCACATTAAAAACTAGTGAACAAAAATTGATTACATGTCCAATTTAAGAACTGCTGAAACTAAAACACCACACATACCAACAACTACTGGACTTATGAACTAAACAGACTTACAAACAGCATCTTGGAATGGAACCTGTTTGTAAGTAAGAGACCGACTGTAATGGTTTACAGAGCCTTAAATAATCTCACCCAGTCCTACATTTTAGAATGTCTGTCCCCTTACGCTCCCAGTCATAACCTCAGATCTTCAAATGAAGGTCTACTTATAATTTCAATATCCAATCTGAAAAGAATTGGTGAGGTGGCCTTTTGCTGTTACACGCCTAAAATTTAAAATATTTTACCAATAGAAATTCACCAGGCTAATACTGCAGAACATTAAACATAATGATAAAAACGAATTATTTTAAAATGGCTTTTCTTAGCTACATTTTAGTTGTATCCCTGTTAGTCTATATGGACACTGGATTATCATTTTCCTCTTGGTTCTGCAGTTCCATACTAATCTGTACTATTCTCTGCTATCTTCTCCATTTCTTCTGTGGTGACGATGAGCTCCATCACTTCCTGATCAACATACCACACTGCCTTGTGTTTATGGACTGAATGACGGGTGTCCCAGGTGTCCACATGGCCATCATCATCATCATCATCATCAAAATCTTCATGTGAAGCATGTAAACCACGAGGACTGATTTAGGTAGAATGCCCAGTGGGGGCCGGGCAGTGTTTTAATATTTTTGCATTGGATCCCCTGCATTTTATTTTTCTTCAGCCTAACTGGAACTGTTGCATTTTATTTCTGTCCTGCTAGCCATTTGACATTACCTTTTACTTTGTTACATATTGTATAGTATTATTGCCTAATCTTGTTTTATATTCCATTTTATTTTAACTTATAAAGCAGTTTGAGTTACATTGTTTGTAAGAAAATCTACAATACAAATAAATCTTGCTGTTGTATCCAAAAGGTTGTTTCTTGATGAAAACTGTTTGCCACATTCAGAACATACATATGGCTTCTCTCGGGTTTAATTCTTCCAAATTGTCTTGGTGTGCTTACAATCATAACAGAAGTGAACTTCACTCTTTAGTCAGGACAGTCTCATTGTACTGCTTAACTTCTCACTCTCGTAAGTTTCTCACAAGGACTCGGTGTACAACCTGCATTGTTCCTACTAGGCTTCTTTTTGCAGGTGTGGACGCTGAAAGTCGGGAACGACAAGGAAACGGACACCAATATAAAATAAAAATCAATTTCTTTATTCTTGGTGAGCAGACAGGCTGCCTCCACCTGCCAGCTCAATTTGCTACTGCCAGGTCAGATCAGACAGCCTGTCCAAAGAAGGGAGTAAGCTCAGTTTTATACCAGTTTGTTTACTAAACAAGAAGAGGAAGTATGGCAGTTCAATTTGAGGTCACGCAGAGTTTGCAAGTAGCTTAAGATGACATATTAGATCATTACATGCAGAAGTACTCGTTAGTCTTTATGGCTAGTTTTGCAAGACAATTACAGAGACAGCACTTAGGAAAACGTGCTCCCCTGTTCTTCTGCACCATCAAAGTTACAACACTTCAACAGCTATGTGGCAGTTACAACTTAAGAATCTTATTTCAGCTTATAAAAGGATTAATGTCATACAGTCGGTTAATGCACAGCACATTCTTATTAGAGCTTACATTTCGCACATAATGATCATCACACATAATAATTGACTATACAATATCAAAAGCTACTTTAAAAGTTAGTGTAGTACATTTGTCTTAATTTCTTCTTTCTAAAAACGTTTCACCACATTCAGAACAGTCATATGGCTTCTCCCCTGTGTGGATTCTTTGGTGGATCTGAAGATGGCCTCTCTGTATAAACTTTTTACCACATTCAGAACAGCAATGTGTTTTCTCTCCTTTGCAAGTTTTAATGTGTGTCTGACGATGACTAGTATGAGAAAATTGTTTATCACATTCAGAACAGCAATATGGCTTCTCTCCTATGTGAATTCTTTGGTGGGTCCGAAGATTGCTTTTCTGTGAAAACGTTTTACCACATTCAGAACAGCAATATGGCTTCTCCCCTGTGTGGATTCTTTGGTGGCTCTGAAGATGGCTTCTCCGTGAAAACTTTTTGCCACATTCAGAACAGCAATATGGCTTTTCCCCTGTGTGGATTCTTTGGTGCCTCTTAAGATTGCCTCTCTGTGAAAAGTTTTCACCACATTTAGAACAGCAATATGTTTTCTCTCCTTTCCAAGTTTTAATGTGTGTCTGACGATGACTAGTATGAGAAAATTGTTTATCACATTCAGAACAGCAGTGAAGATTGATTCCTGTATAAAGTTTAAAGAATAAAAAAGGTTTTAACCCATTATCTTATAATAATAAATACATATTCGTTTAATTTATGAACAAACTTTGTTAAGCATTCATAAGACTTAAGTTGCAAGTGATTAGAAACTCAACTTGTTCATTATTTTCATTTGTATTTTAACTACTCTACACATGAGCACAATTATAGGAACCAAGAAGTGAAAATAGTAAAATAAATAGATCACATGTGACAGGCACAAACAACAAGACTGTTGATTTTTTTTTACTACATTACAGAATGGTATCACCATTTTGTCTGTGAATTTCCCCTTGGGATTAATAAAGTATCCTATCTATCTAATATTCTTAAAATATTATAACATTAGATATTGTTAATTATTGCAGGTAGAAAGTAATAATCATCATGACCCATCATTACACTGGAGAGTGTCATGTCAAATGTGTGAAATTAACTTAAGCAGAATGTGTCTTGATATTTGTACACAATTAGTCCAAAGCCACGGACTCCATAATATTTTTTAAATTGATTTTAAAAACAGGCAGAGAAAAGTAAAGCAAAAACATTTTAATATACAATGAGAACAGAGTAAAACTTAAATGAATAAAACACGCAGGTCACTGAAAAATCCCAGAGACCCACATGACACCAGACCTGAAAAAGCAAACAGGACACTTGTGGCCGAAATGCAAAATATACTTCTGTCTTCAAACCACCTGCGTCAGGGGCTTTTTTGTTGCTAATGGATTTAAAAATGCATTTAATTTCTTCAGATAAAACAGGGGGCTCCAGAAAAGCAGCATCATTTTGTTAGAGTTTTGGTAAGTTAATAAAATTAAAAAATACATCAATCACTCTGAAGGTGGGGGGTTCACCAAAGGGAAAACTTCAAGAAAAAAATAAACCTTATTTCCAAGCTGTAGTTAGTGATATTATCTATATATCTGTACTATCACTATATTTTTGCTCGACTTGGGACATGGAGGCTAACGAATCTCATCTGTGCAGTCTAAGAGCTCACAACTCACTCAGTTTAGCACCAGAGAGATAGCAACGAGTGCACATGAAATGAATTCTCAACTCTGCTCAAGATGGTCATTTACCTTCTCTGTGATTAGCGTCATTTTGAGCTTCTGTATTGGATCAGAAAAACACGGGTGTATTTTCAAGATTATTCAGATGCTTCTCAAGATTGTCAATATTACTGTATGCTGACTGAGTTTTCTTCAGCCAGTCTCCATCAACACATAACAAAACCTGCCTTCTGAAACACCTCCAGAACCACAAACCTTCAGAGGCACAGCACAGTGAACTCGGCCCAAATCTCCATGTTTTTTACTAGTGGCAGAGGAGGACACAGCCACACAGTAGCACCTTAAGGCAGCTGGATGAATGTCTTTAACGAAAAGAAATGATTCTTGATAACAGGCTGTATCGGCCAAGCTCAAAGATAATAAATCAGCAACACTTGAGAGCTTACAAGTAGAAGAGAAGACACTGAGATTAGACAGGAGAGAGGAAAACAAAGAACAGCAATAAAGGAGAACTGTAACCGAAATACATTACAAGGTGTCAAAACGAGTCAACCCAGTAGCCCCACCAGCAGTCATGTATAATGTAGACTGTAGTTCCAGAATCCCACCTCTAAAACGTATATGCAAAAAACTAAACCGAGGTCTGTCAAATAAAAACACAAGAAAAAATCAACAGGTTCTGCTTATGAGTGGGCAAACATGGAGAGAGCTCAGTAAACAATCCCATCCTGACCCCAACATTCACAATACAAGAGTCAATGTGGTCATAAAATTAAAAAAAACACATCTGAAGATAAATATGACATGCAAGCAAATATTAAACAATTGTGGGTCGTGCCCTGACCCCTCACAACCTGCAATGACTCTCTAATCACATGTGTATGTACACATATAAAATGCACATAAAAAAAGGAAGAAGTAACCATTATGAATCAATATTCAGGAAAATATCTAAGAAATATCATACATAAAACAGTCAAAGCGGCCAACCACTTGAACCACTCCTTCACAATGAAGGAGTCAAGGACATTGAGAGCCTGTTGAGGGTTGATGAACAGCTGCACTACTAGGAAGGACATTTGAGGCTTGGCCAGATAAATGAGTAAAGCAGAAAGACCAATTTGTGGAGCCTTTGTGATCACCAGAGATGAGGTATTGTGTGGTGTAGACTGAGTCACTGGCAATAAACGTAGATCTTCCATCCTTCATAAGTTACATTTGAATTGTTGAGTTCCTCTTTCAGAATAGTAACTTGGTCAGAATAGCGAAGTAGCTTGATGATAATGGGACATAGAATATAAACCAGGAAAAGTGACGGCGCACTTCTATGTGTCCACACAATTTCATGCCTCAAATTTGTGATGGTCAGAAACCAAAAAGCCATTGTTTTTCACAAAGCGGAACAAATCCCCACTCTTAGTATCATCTGGAACTCCAATAATTGTGATGTTGTCTCTCCTTCTCCCATCTTCATGTCCATAAAGTTTCTTATGGAGAGTTTGGGCCTCAGCATAGGAACGTATGTCAGAGTCCTGGTGCTCCACTTGAGTACAGACCTCAATAAAAACTAACAAGAGTTTCTGCTGTTCATTTCTGATTTTGACAATATCAACATGAAGGTCAGAAAAAACTTCTCTCTTCTGATGTGTTCAAGGTCACGCAGCATTTTGCTCCGATATAAAGGCCTTCACTCGATCAACAGTGGAAACTGCTCCAGAGTTATCTGACGCCATGGCAGCCTCAATCAGACTCCTCTGGGTTTCTTCACTGGCCTTGAATCAAAAGAACCAGGGTGTGTCTTCCAATTTGAACAATTCATATGTCACACCGACAAGTAAAAAAGGGTATGTTGAGGCTCTAATGAGACACTTTGAAGTTAAATTTATAAAAACAGTAATCACAGGGTAGAGTCATGGAGTACTCTTACAACACAGTTATTACTCCACTAAGCATCAAGTGGCCCCTCAACTACAAAATGTATACAAAAATAGCTTATTTAAATCACTAAATCGAAACAGAAGAATGAAGAAAGTGAAATATTAATGCACTGACCAAGAGGAGCACCAGTGATGTGGGAGAATAAATTTAAGCTGAGAAATCCTGGGATTGGAGAAGTGTGGAATAATAAAAATCTGAATCAATGTATTAAATAAAAGTTGAACAAATAATCTTGGGCTGAGGGCTTTTAACCCAGTCCAAGGGAGGGGAAGAAGATTTGGGGACTACGCCTTAGTGCAATGAATATTTGGGTAAACAAGTCTAAAGAAAACGCCTTGGTGATTACTATCTGTGTGTATTTGAGTGTATAAAAATATATATAAGAAAGTATATATGTATATTGTATTTGCAAGTATAAGAGTTCTGTGTGTTAAATTATATGAAATGCACTGAGATTGTGATGAAGGAAAGTTAAGGATATTAAGCATTAGAGCCTAATTATATAAAATAGCCATAAGATTAATAAAAGAAATAAATAAAGGGTGGATCAGCTTTCTAGGGACCGCACCCTGTCCTAGTTAGCAAAGCAGAAGTTCATCCCACTTCTAAGGAAAGGCTACTTGTAAAGGTGCAAAAATGAGATAACTATGTGTACGTGCTTAAGAGGAAATAAAAGCCGGTTTGGAAAACCGCAAAGGGCCTCCTGTGACGTGGATGCTGTCAGTGACAAACTGTCAGCATTCTGCAGCGGGTCTCTGCTCACCAAGAAAGATCAAGAAATAATAAAAGAAGTTGTTTTGTTTGAATTTGTGTTTGTCTGCTGTTGTTTCGAACCTTCGACCACAGAAGTTACTCATATTAGTGTCTGTTCTGGATGAGGAGTGGCAGGTGTGACCA
This sequence comes from Erpetoichthys calabaricus, assembly GCF_900747795.2. Lineage (NCBI taxonomy): Eukaryota > Metazoa > Chordata > Cladistia > Polypteriformes > Polypteridae > Erpetoichthys > Erpetoichthys calabaricus. The sequence continues at coordinate 154,357 of NW_026261578.1, read as the reverse complement.
GGACTGGTCAGCTTTATCACACACTGGCCTCATTTATACTGCCCATTAGAATATTAATGGACGGGCACTGCCATGATTTATTTATGCTAACAAAATTGAAATTTCAGTGATAAGTGTATTAAAGTTACTGTGCGAGTTCATATGTGCAAATGATGTGTAGTTAAATTAATTCTGTGGTTGTCATTAATCAAAGACACGCTTCTGCCACCTTTTGATTAATTTCAGTCACATCAGATGTTCCTGCTATAATTGTATGAAAGGCCTCATTCTTCAACCTGAAGATAGTTTCCCTCACTTCTAGTATCCATTTACCTTTATTTATTTGGCTGACGCCATAATCCAAGGAGACTTACAACATTTATGAGACAATTGGTTGCATTTCATTTGGTTTTCCAACTGGAGCACAGGCAGGTCCAGTGACTTGTTCATGGACACACAGGGAGTCAGTACTGGGATGTTAACCAATGACCTCAGGGTTTGCAGTCCAAAGCCTTAACGACTCCACCGCACTGCCTGCTATCCTCCTAAGACTGCTAGGACTGTCATGATGACTGACACCAACAAACTCCTGTCCAGAGTTCCTTACAGTGGCCTTTACTACGGAGTTCTTGAACGTGGTCAGTTCAGACTCTACTGCATAGATAAAAATGAGTACACTACAGTATACATACTACATCATCAGAGATACTAACTGAGAAGAAAATGATCAGGAGATAACAAAAGACAAGCTTGAGTCAGAACGGTGAGTCAAACTGACAACTGAAGAAATAATTCTTCAAATAAGAAATCAGAAACAATTTAAAATTCCCAAGCCAACCTTACTATCATCACCAATATGATGATGTAATCATCATATACCCAAGCAATGCTGGGTAAGACCACTATGGACACTACAGACACAATGGCAATGAAATGGCCGTAAGTACACAAAGATGGGGTTGGAGCAAAAGCAATTGTTTTTGGATTGTTTTAAATTATCTTGGATATAATTTTCAATACCTTTTTTTTTTTTTAGTCATTGCATTTATTTTCCTGTAAGTAGTTCAATGGAACAGTCACACTGGAAATGCCGGTGCAGTTTTTGGAGTAAATCTTTAGTAAAACAACATGATACTCATGACAATCAATACATAACAAAGTAATATTCAAACACACCAAGATTTCTGAAGGTGGTTTGTAAACAAGTCCAATGACAATCCAAACTCCACCTTTCAATGTCTTTCTCTTTTCATCAGCTGAAATACAGAGGTAACTGAGCGACCTCAACATGTACCATTAAATGGCAAACAAGTCAAAGCCGGAAAAATCCAAACTTGAACAATACTAAAGTAAAGCACAAAAAGGCCTGCTATATGAGAAAGGGAGAGGAAGCAAAAAAGAAAGTGAAGAGCCGAGATGGCAACAAGTCTGGAATTTTCCCTGAGATGACTGCAGATCAATTAGGATATTAGAACAATATGGACGAGAACAGGCCACTCAGCCCAGCAAAGCTCACCAGTCCGATCCATTTAATTCTTCTAAAATAACATCAAGTCGAGTTTTGAAAGCACCTAAACTCCTACGGTCTAACACACTACTTGGTCATTTATTCCAAATGTCTATCATTCTTTGTGTAAAGAAAAACTTCCAAATGTTTATGCAAAATTTACCCATAACTGGATTCTAACTGTGTCTCTGTGTTCTTGTACACATGACAACACAAACAGGCCAAACTCAAGACTGTTAGCTGAAGATCCACAGAGATGGACACTTGGTTGGATTAAGCAGCTCTGAGAAGGCGTTGCTTAAAACCTTCCATAGAATTAAACCTCTCTACATATGCAAGAAAAAGTTAGTGAACCCTTTGGAATCTCCTGAATTTCGGCTTAAATTCCTCCCGAGAATGTGGTCTGATCTTCAACTGCACTACAATAACAGACAAACACGATCAACCTGAACTCACAACACACAAACAGCTGGACTGTTAATGCTGAACACGTCAATTAAACCTTTACAGTCCCGTCTAGTCAGGTGTTCAACCAATGAGAGGAGAGTGGAGGTGTGGCTTGGAGGCACTCAGACAAATAAAAGGGAAGAAATGTGGGTGCTGGCAAAGCTGTCTCTTCTTGATAAAGATCTGCTCATGAACATACAGAACAAGAACATAAGAAATGTAACAGACAAGAGGAGACCATTCATCAATCCATCATGTCTGTTGGTTTAGCTAACAGCTAAGGTGTCTCAACATCATATCAAGATAACTTAAAGATTGTCAAGAGGAGATTATTAAAAAAAGAGATAAGAATAAAGGTGGAAATGCTAATAAAAGCTTTGTTTTGCTTCATTAGTGCTTTTTTAGTTTTTCAAATATTACTTGTCCTTTCATTTAATTTATGTAATTTCATGTTTTGTTTATATTTTGTTCTTTATTAATTATCCAAATATTTTTGTGTTTTGTGGGTGAGACCCTAAAAGATGGGGCCACATTAATGTCACTCCTGAAAGACCACCCCCAGCCTTTATATGGGTGGTCCTTCAGAGGTTCACTGACATTTGATAAGAGCTTTATTATAATTATCTAAACCAGTAATCCATTTTAGGCCTGTGAATGCTGAAGTCTCCTGTTGAGTTTGGAGTCAGGCTGTCTGGAGTGAGATCTCTCTATAGGTAGACAAGTGAAGGTCCTGAGCCCTCATTTATAAAGCTTGAGTACACACAAAATGAAACTGAAAATGTGTATATGCTCATTCAAATGTCGAGATTTACAAAAGAAAACTTCACAGGGGAACAAACGTATATTTACAACAACTCTGACAAAAGCATACATAATAGTTCAGAGAAACTGGGAAATGACGCGACTCTTGATCAAGTAGTAAAATGAAGTCAAACCAGCTAAATGACTACTCGGAAGCATAGTAATTCATTTCACCAAGCTGTTCTTATAAGGTGCGCTGATGTAATAAACATTACACCTCAAAAATGATGACTATGATGTACAGACAGTATTTTACTTCCTTTTAAGAGTGCCAATGATACGTATTTGCACTAAAGAAATTCAGTTTTGTCATTACATTATATCGGCTAGGTGTTGTCATTTCTCAGGGAGCTGGCTGACACCTCAACAGTATCTCGGCCAAACTTCACTCCATTATACCTGCTATGCTGGAAGTCATTAACTGACTGCTGATGCACTACATCCGGTGTTTGTACAGTGTGGGTGTACATACACAACACGACATGTTTCTGACAATATAATATGGCAATCAGCAGCCGTGTCCAGCTCTCCTAACTCAATCGAAGCACTTTACTGCACTCATATTATAATAAGGGCATGTAGCAAGGCTGAAGCTGCCTTTGTTAACTGTAAGCAGTGACATTTGTGGATGAAAACCTGCACAGGTCACCCTTGCTGGGTGTCCTGTTCTCCCTTTACATTATGTAAAATAAGTACAGTCAGGAATAAAGAGTCAATCAATCTTCTTTTACTTTCTAAGTCTTGCAAAGGTAACACTCAAATCAGCAGAGCAGTAAAATGAAAGTGTTACAAAGAGGTATTTGTGCTGTGTCCTTTGATTCACTCCAAAGTCAGATCTTTAGTTCTTACTAATAACACAAGCTCTAATACCATTGGCTAATCCTAGTTGCTAACAGGACATGGCAGAACAGAGACACCTTAAAAGGTCACTATCAGCCTGGTCCACTTGGCTGGATGGCCGCTTGTCAGTTTCGTTATCTTTAAACGTTCTTGACCTTAAGGTGCCAAAGTACACTGGCGTCTTCACCTTCTGTACGCTTTACCTGCACAGTCCAGTCAACCACAAGTTCCCTGTTCCATTGTTATTATGACTTGTCAGTCGTAGACAATACAAGCAGATAAATGTCAAAGCAAGCACACCCTAAAGAAAAGCACTTTTAACTTTATTTCATTTGTTGAAGCCTTACTGTTACTGCAATACTAAATAATAAAACACACTTAACTGTCTTTTTCTCACTTAGTTCAAACTTTTTTGTTATAGTAAGCACCAAATTATACCTCAGCTTTTAAGCATAAGCTCAGAAGAATAGAGACTCCATATAAACCCAGTAAGTAATGTAGCCGTTTCGTTCTTGTCTTGTCAGCACACCTAAATTACATGACAGGCGCACAACGGACCGGTGATCCAAATCCGACTTCTGAACACTCCATTAATACACAAGTCATCCAAGATGTGGCTGACAAACGTCATGACTCCATGGCCTCGCTCAACCCGTGATTCATTTATTTTGAGGCCAAGTAGCTTTGACAGACGTGATGGTGCTGTACGTGGTGAACTGCTTGTTGGTGAAGTAATCTGCAGACCCCTCAGTGTTTCATGTGGCCTGAACTATTCATTATAACAGCAATCATGTCATTACATGTGCCAGGTGACAGTGGCTACTCGCTCAGTTTTGCCCTACACCTTTCCTGAACCCCAGAGCACAGAGGAGAGGCGCGGTAACTACACGTGTGACCTTTCACTCTCAGATGAAGGGGAAAGCCAGATATTCTTGAATGGAGGTGATGAGGTCTCAAAGCGTCAGGAGGGAGGAGGCTGATCTACCAGCTAATGAAGTTCTGCAGCATCCTGACTGCATATGTAGGAGAAGGATTAGCAGACTCCATATGTGAATGGTTCAGGGTGGGGATTAAAAGGAGTGATCACATATGAGTATTTATAAAAATAAAGTAAATTGTGTAGAAAAATGGTTTACGTCAGGTTTTATACATCTGATTTTTTTTTGGATGTGCACATTTTCCTGTTTATTTTGCCATGCACATATTTTCACTTTCAGTTCTATGCAGAGCATTACAAATGTCACCCCTGGTCTGGTGTTTGGTCTTTTGAAGGCCTGTCACCCCATGTCACTATGTGTGTGTCCCTATTTCACATTGGTTTGGAGGTAAAAGAGCACAGCACACTAATACTAACACCTCATTGTAGAATCATAGTTGGGGGCTTTTTTGATTCTGTAGGACCAGGACAGGATGTCATCATCAGTGTAACGCGGAGTTAAAAATTATTATGAAGAAATATGAGAGGAGAATGTCAGAATAGCAAAAGCTTTATAGAAGTTAGGTAATGAAACAAGACAATGTGCAGAAAGAAAAGAAGAAATCTACAAGAGAAAGGCTTAACTCTTTTAGGGCGGATGTTGACTATTGTCGACAGGAGGGGTTGAGAGCGAATGTCGACAAAAGTCGACATCCAGGGATTGAGGGTGACAATCAGCTGTTAATGGCGACAAAACTCACTGTCATGTCACAGGCATTCCCTTTCTGCTTGGAGGAATGTTAGACTCATTGACTCAGCAACTGATCCTTGCATGTGCGTGAGTTGCTATATGTATACAAATGCAAACAAAGGCAAGATGGCATCAACATCTCACGAGGAAGCGAAGTGAGTACAGAAAAGAAAATACTCGGCAGATGACATTTTGTGCATTATCGCGGAGTCGGACTCTGATTTTTTCAGAGTCGGATTTCATTGACAGTGATCAGGAGGTCGAGCAAGAGATTGAGGAGCCGGCATCAGCCAATCGGAGACTAGCCGATGTCACCCCAGCTGCTCGGCTGGCAGCTGAGCGCACTCGCGCTGCTGACGCACCTACGGCAAGGTTCGTGTGGGAGGAATACCCAGAAATTGATCTGTGGGAGCCGAACTGGCTACCGGACTTCACAAGAAGGCACGGCTTGCTGCTGGACACAACGGATTACAAGCCACTGGACTATTTCAATCTGTTTTTTCCTGAGGCAATTTTTCAGCTGATATCAGATGAGACAAACGGGTATGCAGAGCAATTTTTTGAATCACTGGCTGCGCTTGCTCCGCATTCTCGTTTTTCGAAGTGGAAACCCACAACAAAAGACGAGATGAAGGGCTTTGTGGCATTGCAGATAGAGATGGGAGTAGACTGGCGAAATAATTTCAGGGAGCATTGGTCCAAATGTACTTTGTCACCTGGTGGCTTTGGACAGGTTATGCCACGTGATCGGTACGTGCTGCTGCAAAGCTTCATTCACTTCTGTGATAACCAGTAGCAAATCCCAAGGGGCGAGTTCAGCCCCTGCTTGACATAGTGGAGCCAACATATAAACAATTTTATCAGCCTGGCCGTGATTTGTCTGTGGATGAATCTATGATAAAATAGAAGGGACGCTTTTTTTTCCGCCAATATATGCCAGACAAGCCCACAAAGTATGGCATAAAGGATTTTATACTGCCAGAAGCAAACACTGGTTTCTGCCTGAAAGTAATTACTTATACTGGAAAGCATTCCTTTCAAAGAGAGAACTGTCCCTTGATATGTCAGGTTGTGCTGGAGCTGCTTCAGGGCTATGAACATTTGGGTCATGTTGTGTACATTTGGACAATTTTTATACATCACCAGAATTGTTCATGGAGCTACAGAGCAGGGGAATTGGAGCTTGTGGCACATTCAGGGTAAACAGGAGACACGTGCCTTTACAGCTGAAGCCAGACAGGCTGAAGATGAAAAGAGGTGACAATCCTGTTTTCATGTGGGCGGATAACTTGGTGGCATTGGCATGGCATGATGTCAAACGGGTGACTTGTCTTACTACAGTTCACACCAACAATTTATGTGAGAAAGTAATTCATTCAAAGGGAAACCCAGAAGGTAGGAAGCTGGACAAGCCCGTTGCACTTGAGTATAATTGTAAAATAGCTGGAGTTGATCGACTGGATCAGATGCTGGGGTCATATGCTTACGGCCATAAGTCCACCAAGTGGTACCACACTGTGTACCATCGCATGCGTGAGATTGCACTCACAAATGGATATATATTATTCAAGCAGGGAAACAGTGACAGCACTATGACTGCGGCAGATTTCTGCAAGAAGGGGGTTGACAGCTTGCTGGCAGATTATGTTGGAGTGCCTTTGGCAAAGCGAGGAAGGCCATCACAAAGAGCAAGTGCCAGACAGGCTGACTGAGCGCCACTTTCCTGCAACACATGAGGACAAAAAGTACAAGGCTGACTATGTTGTGTGCAGCAACAGACAACTGAAAAAAGAGGCACCAGTGCAACACGTATTGCAAGCAGTGCAACGAGCCAATGCATGCAACTGGCTGCTTTGAGCGTTATCATACTTTGCAGGACTTTGCTTTGTAACATGTACAGTATGTGCAATAATAATATGTTAAATTATATAGTATGCAGGCTCATACAAAATGCAAAACAGTTATATTAGTCAAAAATAAATATTTTTTGTTGATTCGATATGTTAAACAATTGTTTTGTGTTCTTTTTTTTAAAAAAATATTCAGCCCTGGGAGAAAAGAAACAAAAAACAAACTAGCCCTAAAAGAGTTAAACTGAACAAAACTGTTGTTCTGCACTAGCCAATCAGAACACAGAGCTTTACCTGAAGTCAGCTAATTATTCACGGAACCCCAGAGACATCAAGGAATTGAACACTCTGGAAAGGAGGAATGAAGTAAAATTGAAGGTTGGGCAGAAACTGCAGGAAATGTGTGGTGGAGGTCATTGGAGATAAAGGAGGATCAGCAAGTTAGTAAAGACAGGGGGTCACAAACTGGACTGTTCAGATTTAAACAATGTATTCAGGAATGATGAGAAGTTTAACTGTTTTAACTAAAGATGACAGTGTTTGTGCATTTATGGGGACTTAATTAAAGATCAGACCACACCGTTAGGAGAAATTACAGCAGAAATTCCAAAGGATTCACAAACTGTACTTTTGTTTAACACTTTAGCTAAAGACAGGTTTAGAAAGTTTACGTAATTTTACAAACTATAATGGAAGAACAGAAAATTCCTAAAATCTGTAAAAAAAAAGTAGTGAAATTGAGTTTTACTGTTTGTTTAATATTGTTTGAAATCTTGTCCAAGTTTGTCTTAAAAAAAAAAAGCACAAGACATCACTCTCGGGCTCATAACCCTAAAACGTACACCGATTTTGATTTTTTACTTACTTGTTTTAGCTGATGTTGTAGGTGGTGGTGGCTTATCTCGCTGACTTCTAGGAGATGAAACATCTTCAGTCCCCTTTGTGTCAGACTGTAATGATTCATATTTTACATTGATAGAAGACTCCGGAGATGAAGAGTGTCTGCTTTGAGAAGAGACTAACCCGGTCACTGCTCCATCTTGATGTTCATTATGAAGGTCATCTTCCTTGACACTCTCCATACTCCTATAGTTGTGTATCTCAGTGCTGACACACTCCTCTTCATCTTCCTCTTTAATACTCACTGACCCCAGTTCACGGTCCTCTTCCTTAATGTCCAGACTCTCCTGTTTGGGGTGGACATTCTCCAACTCACAGTTGTCGTCCTCCTCCTTAACATTTATGGTCCTCTTCTCCATGATATTCATGTCAGCCTCAAATGTCTCCTCTTTCACATCCATTTAAACATTATAGTAAATGGCAGATTTTTCCTTCTGTCTGTAGATAAAAATAGAATTCAAATCAATTAAAACTGATCTAAAGATATTTGATGTTAATAACATCCTTTCAGTTAAAGCTGATGTCAAGTCAGGTAGTTCATAGCAAGTTGACAGTAACTCATCACTTTTCATATCAAATGAGGTGTAAAGTCAGTTTGGGAATGAAAGGAGGGTCCATCAAGATAGAAGAAGGAGGCCATCTTGTACAGTTGTGTGTCAACAGTATTCAGTACTCTGATTAAACACTCAGTGCTACTGGGGACCCAGAATTGTGTTATCAGTTAATGTTTAGGAAGGTTTATACAAGTTAGGCCTCAAGATTATGTTAAGAAACGGGGCATATGAAGAAGGAGGTTAAATAAAGGGTTTGGGGTGTGCAATCTTTGGACAATCTCACACTGGACGACTTATCCAGCAATTTTAAGTGATAGCCTTCTTTTACATAATCTTAGGCTCTGTCCACACAGACGTCTGAACTGAGCATTTTTCTGCTGTCTGTAGCATCAGGTGAGCGCAGATTGAATGTCGAGCATTTTTCTGCTCATTGCAGTGAATCCGACTGTCCACGCGGGCTTTCACCATGTACATTTGGTCAGAAGGGCGTTCGGATGGCATCAATTTCTACCAAAATCCCATTGAACGTGAATAAAATGTCGGGCTAGTGTTTTTTCATGTCGTTCATTTAATGTTCTGGAGGACCGGATATGTCCCATGATTACATACAATGTGACAGGCAGCCTTGGCCATTACCCGGCCAGGACTCCAGCTGAATCAAAGGACCAGGGGAGAGAGCATCCAGGAAGAAGGGGAAGAAGAAGAGGACTGTGCTTTGGTGCTGTGTTTGCATGGTGTTGCTGTTGGGAAAACAAGAGAAAAGCGTTTCCCAACAGAAATAAAGTGTGTGCTGTGTGGCAATTTGTGTCCTGCCTGTTTGTGCCGGGGTTAGACCCTGTGGTCCACAACACACACACACACACACACTATCAACAAAATAATAACGATAATAATGGAAAAATTGAAACAGTTTGTAGGTGTGTGCTAATTTCGCAACATTAGCTACTATAGATTATTAATGCCGGTAGGCGAGTACATACGTGAGTACTGTTGGTGCATTTGCTCACTTCAAGATGACAAGTACCTGCTCTTAAGGGCTTACACCGACTCACATATTGGTTGACTGGCGTGTCATATTGTGCTGTACCAGCGTCAGCAGGCAATCAAAACTGACATCCTACAGTATCTGAAGAAATTATGTGGAAGTCGAAGCACTTCTTCATAGATTACACAAAAGCTTCCTTTCTTTGCCTATGTCGATATATCAGGAGGATTTTTAACGCAAGAAGGTAAAATGTTGAGGTCTAATTTAGCCAACTAATCCATATTTCGGAAATCCATTCTGGACTACCTGATAACTGCCCCCTCCCCCCCAAAGGTAAACACACAAAACTACAATCTGGCCTAATAAAGTATCTATCTATCTATCTATCAAAAGTAACGTCATACTGAAGTCAATTAAGCGCTACTACGAAACACAACTTCAACACCTCGGTCGCTCTGAGTGCATTCACTTAACTAAGATTTGAACGCCCGTGTAGACAGGGCCTTAGCAAGATGGAGACAGTTATTGGTGTGTCCCTGTCAAGCAGATTGCTTAATGTAAGAGAGCTGATAACCAGTAAATGTTCTCCTGAAGTAGAAGGCATAGAATTAAGTGAAGATGAATAAGAATCATTAAGGTTTCAAACCTAACAAAAATAAGAGATGCTCCATTTTTCTCATGTCTCATGTTTCAAATACCTTAAGAAAAGGTAAAAATAAAATTAAATGGCCGAAACTGCTGAACAGCCACAGCTGTTAACCATTTGTCCACAACGGGCTTCATCATGCAGCATACTATTCGAAACAGGGGTGAGCAGTCTTAATCAGCTGGCAGATTAGGTGGGCCACTCTTGTAGTGACGTTACCAGCCCAACACACCACAACACAGACAATCATACTGGTCATCAGAGAGTTGTAAAGGACATAAAGGACATCACTGTTGTGAATGTTTGTGTGCAGTATACAAGTAAACACAATGATTCAATAGGACATCAGATAACAAGTACATTAAATGAACATGTAGTATATGAATGAAGATGATGAACACCAAAATAAAATACAGTGATAGAGAAAGAGTTGAACGGTGGAGGCCATGACAGTGACGCATGTCATCCTATCACTGGACTGTTCTGGAATTTTAAAAAGCTTTGGTGCTACGTGTGCACTGAATTTGTTATGGGGTGAACTTCAGAAGTGTGAGTTTTTGATAAAACATTTGTGTCACCTGAGCTCATCAGTGAGTGATGTTGTGCTGCTCTGCTTGTTAAGTAGTCAGAGGTTGTACTGCTGCCTCGCAGCAAGGGTGTCTCGGGTTTTTTCTGGTGGGTTTACTCGGCGTACTTTAATTTCAAAGTCATGTAGGATGGTGGGTTTTGTTATGCTATATTGACCTTGCTACTGTATGTTTTGCTCGTATTCACCCTGCGATGTGCTGGCGACTCGTTCAGGTTTTGCTCCTGCCTCGCACACAATGCTTGCTGGGATGGGTGCAACCCTGAATGAATGGCATAATTAAACATGTATAACGAAGATATTTTTAAAGTTCTGAACACTCCGTGGGCTAAGTTTATAACTAGTTTTAATTTCACAAAGACGTTTATTGTGTGGTGACTGGTTATATGGAGAAAGAAAGGAAGGATAGGAACTGGGGATTTAATATGTCAGACAGAGACAGCACGCGTGCAATAAAGATAGCCCGCTCAGAAGAACATCCATTGAATTATGTGTTCGTGTCTTCGACCACCAGATCACAAACCCAACATTTACACAATATTTCAGTTAAACCTGTGTGATACACAGTCATACATCCAGTTTTTTGGAGCCTTGTCTCACCTGCCATAAAGTTCTCTACACTGAACGTACACCTGGGGGACCCCTTACTGTGAGGGAGCAGCACTACCACCGCCTCGCTACTGTGCATGTTTAATACCTGCTTTAATGCATTTCATCCTGAAAATGATATCAAGTATTTATCTTAGCATTCTAAATTTTCAGAGAGCAGGAATATCATGAAGTGAATGGATTCTGTGCAGCGATCGCTCTCTTAGTGCGGAGGAAGTCAGTTTAAGAAGTGTAATGATTAACAACTGGGTCGGGGAACACTTAACACAAAGCACTTAATGTGCTACTTATAATGGGGTTTGAGAAAATCTAGTAAATCTAATAAATTAAACATTGATTTTAGGATGAAGTTTAGTTTACGACATTCTACTTTAATTATAAAATAAACTATGACAATACAGTGGAAATTGTGACTTTAATCTTGACATAAACGGTGAGAATAAAGTGGAAATGTCAACTTTAATCTCGACATAAGCATCAAAATTAAAGTGGAAATGTCGACATATAGTTTGTTTTTTTCTTCACCGTGGCCGTAATATGATTCAGTAGGGCTATACCACAAATAGCGTTATAAATGCAAGTTGCAGTTTTATTATTCATGTATATAGCTTAACTTGAAGCAAGGTCTATATTAATGCAGTTTGCTTTAACGATGGTTCAGTTGGTAAAGATGTCTCACCAAGTTGTACTTGTTTTATTTTATTTTAATTTGGTGAATACTGTGTAATGCACCTGGGCTTGAAGTCTTGAAGTAATAGTGCAACTATCAGTAATACTATTATGTATTTTATTGTTATTATTTATTAGTTTAAATACTATGCAGTTTAATGATAGTAAAGTTGTTTAAAAAGTCACTTTAACGTGTCAATGGACAGAGGTTGTTAACATTAAAAGAAAGTGTAGTTGGTTTACAAAAAATATTTACTATTTAGATAGATAGATAGATAGATTTATTCCTTTTCTAAGACATGTCCAGTGCAATACAACTTTTGACAAGCATCTCTGGATATTTTACTAAGTCTAAGTGCCTCTTTGGATGGTTGAAAATATGTTGTCAAAATCATAGTTTAAGTTTTTGCAAAATTTGTTCAATAAAAAGGTTCAATATTTTGACTGCATCTGTCATACAATGTGATTCCTTCTCTTCACTAGTGACACCCCCTTGAAAACTATCACTTTATGGGACCATACAAACCTGTATTAATACTTGTATGCGTAATAAAATGTTTTTTAGTACAATGTACAATGTTCATGACAGTGGAATAGGTTATTCTTAGCCAGTCTACTGCAGTAATTGCAGTGGAAAATGTGGTTAACATCCACTCATGCATGGGAAAAAAATACCGTCGAATACCGTGAAACCGGGATAATTTAGTAAAATACAGTGATACAGAATTTTGGTCATACCACCCACTCTTACAGAGTAATGGGGATTGTGGAAGAGAGGTGAAAAAGAGAGTGCAGGCAGGGTGGAATGGGTGGAGAGGAGTGACAGGAGTAATTTGTGACAGATATCAGCAAGAGTGAAAGGGAAGGTCTACAGGATGGTGGTGAGACCAGCTATGTTATATGGGCTGGAGACGGTGGCATGGACTAGAAAGCAGGAGACACAGCTAGAGGTGTCAGAGTTAAAGCTGCTCAGATATGCATTGAGTGTGACGAGGATGAACAGGATTAGAAATGAGGACATTAGAGGGTCAGCTCAGGTGGGAGACAAAGTCAGAGAGGAGAGATTGCGTTGGTGTGGACATGTGCAGAGAAGAGATGCAGAGTATATTGGGAGAAGGATACTAAGGATAGAGCTGCCAGGGAAGAGGGGAAGAGGAAGGCCTAAGCGAAGGTTTATGGTTGTGGTGAGAGAGGACATGCAGGTGATGGGTGTAACAGAACAAGATGCAGAGGACAGAAAGATAAGGAAGACGATGATCCGCTGTGGTAACCCCCAACAAAAGCAACCGAAAGAAGAAGAATTTTGCAAAACCCAGCTAATGAGCTGAGCTGATCTCTAACAGCCCCATCAGAAGCTATTGGTCCAAATACAATAACCTCCGTCTTACTCTGATTGAAATTCAAAACATTTACGGCCATCCAATGTTTAACATCATCATAACATTTATGTAGTGAATTTAAGGACTCCTTAGTCATAGGTAAATAAATCTGGGTATTGTCAGCATAAAAATTAAATGAAATATCACATTTGGGAAATCTGAACACAAGGGGTAGTAAATACAAAGAAAACAACAAAGGACCCAGAATAAACCCTTTAGAACACCATATTTCAAATGAGCAGTAGAGGAAAAGACAGACTTGTTACCAACTGAAAAAGTCCTATTAGTGAAATAAGACTTGAACCAAGCTAGTGCACCCCCTCGGATTCCTAGCCATTTATCCAGCCTTGACGATATGTTGTGATCAATGGTATCAAAGGCTGCAGTTAAATGAAAAGCACTAAAACTGTTGAGACCCCAGTCAGCTGAAAATAAAGTATCATTAACAACCCTGAGTAAAGCTGTTTCAGTGCTGTGATAAGTTTTAAAACTAGACTGAAAAATTTCTTGACCACCATTACAATCCAAAAAGATTTGAAGCTGATGCAAAACAACTTTCTCAAGTATTTTAAATAGGAAAGGTAGTCGAGAAATCGGTCTAAAATCATTTAAGTCATCCTTATTAAAGTTTGTTTTTTCAGTAAGGGCTTAACCACTGCACGTTTAAAATAGGCAGGCACAGTTTCAGTGGTAAGAGATAACAATATGTAATATAGTGTATATGGTGCGAGTGTACTTAATGATCCTCTCCATTAAGCCCATTTATAATGTCTATGAGCGAAGAAGGAGACACTGGTTCAAACTGGTCTAGCACAGCATTACAGGAGGAGATGCTGGTGGACTTCAGGCCAGCCAAACAACCTCGCAGACCAATCGCCATTAGGTAGGAGAACACAGAAGTGTGCAGAGCTACGAGTACCTGGGGGTTCACATAAACAACAAACCGGACTGGTCTGATAACACAGTGGCGCAGGTTAAGAAGGGCCACAGCACACCGAACATCCTAAAGTGACTCCGGTCTTTTGATGTATGAAGCCAGTTGCTTCTGGGTGCTTTAAAGTAAAAACAGGACTCGACCACGTGAAGTGAATCGGAGACACACACCAATGTACAACAACAGCACCGGTGATAGGGTTCACAGGATGATTCAGAAAATTCACTATTGAGCTGAGGAACACTAACGTGCCGCGAGCCTCACTCTCAAGTCGCGTGCGGTAGTCTAAGTGGAGCGAATTAAACTCACACGTCCATAAAGTGCGCCCCCAAACCTGGAGCACTTACCCTCTGTTTGTCGGCGATGGAGAACTTTCTAACTTCGAAACTTCTGCCTCACCCTCACCAGTCTTTCTCTCGTGCGGATGTCGCTACAATTTGGAGAGGCAGCGTGGCTTCAGTAGCCGTCGCCCTGGATGACGTCAGCCTACGCGACCATAGTTACACGTGACAGTTTGCTAAACAGTTGAAGGAGAAATTAAAATGTCGACTATGCGCCGGGCAACTTACCAGCTATTCTATCTAATTACGCCATTTGTAGAGGAGGTCAGTCTAGGATTACTATGCATGTACACAACCTTTTGATTACGAATACTTAGGGATGGGCGGAGGGTTAAAAGACTTGTGATTTATGCGTGTGCATACAACTTTCATTTGTCTCAAAGCGCTCGGGACTCTGATCGCGAGTTCACAGCATTGAAGCACAAATCATTTAATAAAGGAGCCGCAGCGAATCCCCCGAGTCACGTTAATGCGCCGATAACTGTTGAAACAGAACTGACGACTGTCGTTAAATGAAAATATCGCAAATGTTAAAGTGAAACTTAGAAAAAATGGGCAGATTAAATTTTTAACTACAGTAGCAAACAGGATTTGCAAAACTAAATAATTCGAGAAAATGCATTTATACATATATACAAGCATGCCGGACATTCTCCGCGACTTGCTTACTGCTCTCGTGTCTGTCTGTCGGATATTCTTGTGAGCTCCGCTGCATTCTAACCACGCCCACTTCATGACGCACCTTGTTTTGAATTGTGCGGCGTCTCCTTATTGAAGGAAACAAGTGTGAAGTAAAAAGCATTGAGAAGAGGCGGTCAGACACTTTGAGCTAAAAGGTTCATCCTTTATAGAACAACTGCTTTTTCTCCGATTTTCATATTAAATTTCCATATTAAGTAAATTCAAATATATATATATATATATACATATGTCACAGGTGTCTGGTCACACTTATAGGTAATCTAACTTAGACACCATTAAAATATCCGACTACGCCACCCAGTTTTATTAAGAGACTGGGAACTCCTGAAATTTACCAATAGTAGCACACAGGTTTCTTTAAATTGGGCGGTGAGTAAACACACAATGAAAGACACAACAGTAATTTCTGGAAAAGGCAACAGTAAGTTCTATTGTACAAGACAATATAAGGTACATTAAAAAGATAACGAACATAACAGAACCTAAACATATCAGGAATTAATTTCCTTTTTTTGTAAAAGGAAAATACACAGTCCACACTCTAAAAGTCCGTAAAAACAAGAATTGGTGGATACAACCTTTAGTGGTGCAGAGTCCAGTTTGGGCACGGTGTTACCCCAACACTAAATTGTTCATGGATGCACTCTGTTCCCCGGCAGAAGTTTTGTCAAATTGTTGACTCCCTGTCAGCGTCTCTTCGTTGTTCCTTTTTCTTCCACTCTGGGCTCCTTGTGTGGCTGGGACCTAGGCACGCCTCATTCCTCATCTGTCAGCTTCGCTTGGTCCTCTCATGCGGCTTCCCTCTTTCGCTGGACCCACAACTGGCGTCTCCTTGTGGAGCTGTCTCTTCCTCCCTGGAAGTATATGTTGCCGTCCTTGTGCCTCACGTCGTGCCAGCCAGGTACCCTTGTCTGCCTGCGAGCCCCTGTGCCCTCTCTGAGTGTCTTGGCAGCGTTTCCTGTGGACTCTCCCTCCTGCCTTCTGCTGGCCAGCAGTTTATATTTACTTCACCCATCTGTTGTCAGTCCTGGACAAACAGTCTAATCAATGGCACCTCTACATTGCCTGGGTTTAACAATTAATAAAAACATAAGTTAACAAAATGTATGGTTACCAAACATTAATAAGTTCAGATATGCTGATTAGGAACCAATGATTTCCAAGCCAGGTAAATACAGACATTCTTCTAAGGCCAAACTTCAAAGCAGTGATTCCCTTGCAGGACAGCAAATACCACTAATAGGTACAGATAGCCTTTTAACTTCTCACCCCCCAGTCCCAACAGTGGGTGCCTAATGGAACACCCAGTGCACAAAAAAAATGTAAAAGTGTCCCCCTCTGACATCCCCCCAGACTTAACCATTGTCAGTCCCGGACAATCAGTTTAATCTTCTTATTCTCTATAACGGGCTGGGGCTCTCCCCAAATTTTCCCTCCTCGATCGGCGCAACTCCATAGCTCCCCTGTCTGTGACATCCCTATTTTCTCTCGAGGCTGGGTTTCCCATTGTCCAAAACCCATATATGGGAAGTCCAGGTGGAGATGGTTCGGCCGTTGGGGTAGCTGAAGCACTTAGTGGAGACAAACAACAAGGCTTTAAAGCATTACAGTGCACATTTTTCTCTCTACCTCCCCCTTCTGGTCTCACTTTATACACCACCCCAGAATCCCCTACCTGGCCCAGCACCACATAGGGTTCTTGGTTCCACCAACCTGTCAGCTTCCCTTGTCCGTGTCTACCTCTATTTCTCAGCCATACCCTTTCTCCAGGAAGCAAGGGAACAGCCTGAGCATTTTTGTCGTACTGAGTTTTATAATTTTTTGCTGCCTTATCCATTTTCCCCTTAGCAATCTGACCTGCATATAGTAGCCTCCGATGGTGCTCCTTTACCCATTCCTCTCTGGTACCCCCAGACTGCAGCCTATGCACCTCCAGAATCACATCTGTCGGGAGTCTCAAATGGCGACCAAACATCAGATAAGCAGGAGCATAGCCAGTGGAAGTGTGAACAGTATTATTATAAATTAATAATAACTGGGGTAAGAAATCAGGCCAACAACTCTTCTTTTCCTCACTTAGGGTTCTTAGCATACTTAGCAGGGTCTGGTTAAATCTCTCAGTCATACCATTACCAGCTGGATGATAGGGCGTAGTCCTACTCTTTTCTACACCATACAACTCACACAGCTGTTGCATTAGTGTGGACTCAAAATTGGGTCCTTGGTCCGAGTGGAACCGCATGGGGCACCCAAAATGTCGGATTACATTTGTCTCTAATGCCCGTACAGTAGTCAGTGCTGTCTGATCTCGAGTTGGCACTGCCCATGCATAACGAGAAAACAAATCAGTCATAACTAAAATGTACTGATAGTAATCTTGTGGCCTTCCTAGAGAGAGAAAATCTATGGACACTACCTCTAAAGGAAAAGAAACAGAAATGGGTTGTAAAGGTGCCCTACATGTAGTCCTATCCTTCTGCAGGCTACAACTGACACACCCAGCCTGAAACAGTTTTACCTCCTTCTCCATGCCTGACCAGAAAAATTGTCGACGCAGATTAGTCAAAGTTCTCTCTATTCCTGAATGCCCTGCGGCTTCATGGAGCACCTTCCACACCTCCAGTCGTTCTTGTACTGGGCACAGTAACTGGAACCTAGGTTCATGGGTGTTAGGATCTAGTGTCTTGCGGCACAGGACATTCTCAACCAAGACATACCTCTGTAGATGTTGTAGCCATTTTCTTTCTGGGATTGACAGCCTCTTCCGCTCAGCAGTGGTAGGGCCTCGTCCTTGTTGTACATAGGTTCTTATCCCTTGGAGCTCTGAATCTTGGTCCTGGCTTGTTCTCCATTTAGCACCAATGGAGGGCTGCCCCTCATGGAGTGAGGGTACCACAAAGACCTCGTCTGTTCGGGCCACCATCTCTGTAGAGGGGGTACTAACAGGAAATCTGGACAGGGAGTCAGCATTTACATTTTCCTTACCAGAACGGTACTTCACCTCAAAGTCAAATGATGCCAATTGGGCCACCCACCGCTGCTCCACTGCTCCAAGGCGTGCCGTCTGTAAATGGGCAACAGGGTTATTGTCCGTATACACAATGCATTTAGCCCCCATCAAATAATCTTTAAATTTCTCAGTAATGGCCCATTTTAGTGCCAAAAGCTCCAATTTAAAAGAACTGTAATTTGCATCATTTCGCTCTGCAGGGTGTAAACTTCGGCTGGCATATGCAATCACTCTTTCCTGGCCCTCCTGGACCTGTGACAAAACTGCACCTAGTCCGTGATGACTAGCATCTGTATATAAGACAAATGGCAATGTAAAGTCTGCAATTGCAAGGATAGGGGCCTGTGTCAGAGTAGTTTTCAGTAAATCAAATGCCTGTTGACACTCCTGTGTCCAATTTACCTTTCTGTGGCCAAGTCTTTTATCTGCCGGGGCTCCAGTGAGCAAAGTAGTCAAAGGCCGTGTGATCTTTGCAAAGTCTTTTATGAAACGACGGTAATAGCCCGCTAGGCCCAGAAAAGCTCTTACCTGGCTCACAGTCTGTGGTGGAGCCCATGCTTGCACCGCTGTCACCTTTTCTGAATCTGGCTCTACCCCCTTCTGGCTGACAACATGTCCCAAAAATTTCACTTGCTTCTGGAACAGTTTACACTTAGTAGGGTGCAATTTGAGGCCATGCTTCCATAGGCACATCAATATTTCATCAAGATGCCGCAAGTGGGTGGAGAAGTCTGGTGAATACACAATGATGTCATCTAGGTAGACCAAGGCTGATTCTGACAAGGGACTGCGTAGGCACTGCTGCATCAGCCTCTGAAAAGTGGCTGGACCATTACAAAGCCCAAAAGGCATACGGTTGAATTCATATAGGCCAAGGGGTGTGGCAAAAGCTGTCTTCTCTCGATCACGGGGGTCCATCTGCACCTGCCAGTAGCCACTGGCTAAGTCCAAAGTGGAAAACCACTGTGCTTTGGTGAGGGTGGTCAAAGTCTCTTCAATCCTAGGCAAAGGAAATGCATCTTTATGAGTCATCGCATTCAACTTGCGATAGTCTACACAGAAACGCCACCGACCATCTTTTTTCTTTACCATCACAACTGGGGCTGCCCAGGGGGCTACTGCTCTCTTGGATGACACCACTTTGTAACATTTCCTTCAAAAGTACCTTCATTTCCTGGTACATGTTGGGTGGTAAGGGACGAAATCTCTCTCGCACTGGTGGGGCATCTCCTGTCAGAATCCGATGTTGCACCAGGTCAGTACACCCAAAATCCTCATCACTCAATGCAAAGGCCTGGTTCCATTTCAGTAGTAATGCCTGTAGCTCTTTCTGTTGTTGTGGGGTCAAATCCTCCTGCTGGCATAAACTCGCCAGCTCTGGTCTCAGGGTTGGCTGGTCAGCCCTATCCTGCTCCACCAGATGCACCTGCACGACCCCATTGTCCATTGCTTCCAGAACCACTTCGTTTGGATCCCACAGCTCCATTTCATCTAACCAGAACAAGCGGCCCAACTTCTGGTATTGGCTTATGAACACAGGGAAAGAGTTCAAGTTGCAAATACGCACAGGCATACGTCCTCCTTTCACCATCGCAACTGTTCGTGCAACAGTCAAAGATGACAGTTCAGACAGGGGTTCCACCAGCCCACAATAGTTCGATCCTCCTCCACCAGAAGGCGCTCTTCCCCACACCACTACTTCACTTCTGGCAGGGACCCTCACACCACGATGGCAGGCAAGTCGTACATATCCACGGAATCCATCATTTTCCCGATATGTCTCAGTGTATTGACACACAGCAAAGGCCTGAGACCATGCTTTTTGCATACTGGGAGCTGCTTGTGCTAGCACAACAGGGGACTCTGGAGCCTGAAAAACTGCATGCCAACAAGCAGAGATTACGTTCATTACAATCAGCAATGGGCTTGTCTGGACCTCGTCTCTCACAATTACAACCCCTCTGGCTGGTAACTTCACAGTAGCCACCTCAAAATCCATGGTGGCATACCCTGTATATGGGATATCCAACCCATTGGCAGCTTTCAGGGTTAGAAGAAACGGGGCCTGCCCAACTTCTTTGTTATCTGCAAAATGCTGTTTGAAAAAGCTCTCTTGCATCAGGGTAACCTGGGATCCTGTGTCTAACAGTCCATTTAAAGTTTTGCCTTCGATGGTGACCCGTACCATGGGACACTCACCAATCAGTGGGCATATGGCCTTTCGGGGATCATGCTCCAACCCTGCTACCCGGCCCACAGCTGCAGGGCTTAAAAGTTTAAAGTAGGGCGCCCACTAGATGATGGACAGTTCCGTGCCAAATGACCTGCTTGTCTGCACTGATTACAAATGGGCATACCTTGTGAATCCCAGGCATAATGGCTGTTAGTGCGAGGCCTCCTATCTGGCTGAGAGTGTGCTAATGGCTGGGCAGCATCAACCTGTGGAACTGCTGGCCTCAGTTCCTTCAGCAGCTCCTGAGTCCATTCCTTCATCTGTGTTTTCAGGTCACCCAGAATCTCGGCCTTGAATGCTAGTCTCCAGTCTGCCTGTGAATGAGAATTAATTGCAGAGGACTCACCAACAACTCCGCAAGTTGCTTCTCTGTGTCCCGTATAATTGCATTCCCCTTCCAGCAGCAGAGCCTCTTGATGCACTTCCCCAAAAGTTTTATCTGGGTGGTGGCGCACAAATGTCCGTAGTGCTTGTTGCAGTCCACTGTCTTGGAGGCCCAACAAGAGCTGATCTCGCAGCTGTATATCGGAGGGGGCTTGGGCTGGGCTACACTGTTGTAACCTGCAATGAAGTTCTCTTAATCTAAGGACAAAAGCCCTGAAAGGTTCATTAGTCCTTTGTGCACAACTGTAAAATTGGGACATCAGAGTAGCTAACGGGACTTGGTCACCGTATAATCTATCTAGAACCAGAAAAATCTTTGTAACCCTATCTCTTTCTTCCACACTCAACACACTGACTTCCCGTTTGGCATCCCCAGTCAATGCTCCCATCACAATACTGACCTTTTGAGACTCCCCATATTCAGCTGCTTCTAATAACCCCTGCATCTGTTCTTTCCATTCAGCATATTTCAAATCACCTTTTTCCCCACTAAACTTGGCAATCCAAGGTGCACCGGCAAAAATAGGCATCATCATGATGAAAATTAAAAAAACACAATAAAACTACCCCACAAAATCAATAACTAAATAAAAATGATTTAAAAAAAAATGCCTAGTACTTCCAAGTGTGTTACTCACAAGCCCAATCCTGCCGGCTACTGCCAAAATTATGTCACAGGTGTCTGGTCACACTTACAGGTAATCTAACTTAGACACCATTAAAATATCCGACTATGCCACCCAGTTTTATTAAGAGACTGGGAACTCCTGAAATTTACCAATAATAGCACACAGGTTTCTTTAAATTGGGTGGTGAGTAAACACACAATGAAAGACACAACAGTAATTTCTGGAAAAGGCAACAGTAAGTTCTATTGTACAAGACAATATAAGGTACATTAAAAAGATAAACGAACATAACAGAACCTAAACATATCAGGAATTAATTTCCTTTTTTGTAAAAGGAAAATACACAGTCCACACTCTAAAAGTCCGTAAAAACAAGAATTGGTGGATACAACCTTTAGTGGTGCAGAGTCCAGTTTGGGCACGGTGTTACCCCAACACTTAATTGTTCATGGATGCACTCTGTTCCCCAGCAGAAGTTTTGTCAAATTGTTGACTCCCTGTCAGCGTCTCTTCGTTGTTCCTTTTTCTTCCACTCTGGGCTCCTTGTGTGGCTGGGACCTAGGCACGCCTCCTTCCTCATCTGTCAGCTTCGCTTGGTCCTCTCATGCGGCTTCCCTCTTTCGCTGGACCCACAACTGGCGTCTCCTTGTGGAGCTGTCTCTTCCTCCCTGGAAGTATATGTTGCCGTCCTTGTGCCTCACGTCGTGCCAGCCAGGTACCCTTGTCTGCCTGCGAGCCCCTGTGCCCTGTCCGAGTGTCTTGGCAGCGTTTCCTGTGGACTCTCCCTCCTGCCTTCTGCTGGGCAGCAGTTTATATTTACTTCACCCATCTGTTGTCAGTCCTGGACAAACAGTTTAATCCATGGCACATCTAAATTGCCTGGGTTTAACAATTAATAAAAACATAAGTTAACAAAATGTATGGTTACCAAACATTAATAAGTTCAGATATGCTGATTAGGAACCAATGATTTCCAAGCCAGGTAAATACAGACATTCTTCTAAGGCCAAACTTCAAAGCAGTGATTCCCTTGCAGGACAGCAAATACCACTAATAGGTACAGATAGCCTTTTAACTTCTCACCCCCCAGTCCCAACAGTGGTGCCTAATGGAACCACCCAGTGCACAAAAAAAATGTAAAAGTGTCCCCCTCTGACACATATACATACATATATACATATACATACATGTACATATAGATAGATAGATAGATAGATAGATAGATAGATAGATAGATAGATAGATAGATAGATAGATAGATAGATAGATAGATAGATAGATAGATAGATAGATAGATAGATACTTTATTAATCCCAAGGGGAAATAGATAGATAGATGTATGTGTATATATATATATATATATATATATATATATATATATATATATATATATATATATATATATATATATATATATATGTATATCGTACGTCATTGTCACCGCCATATTGCAAGTGGCACTGCTGTGGAGTGAAGTAATGGATAAAGATGCCTCACGCATGTGCTGCTTGGTATTGTACAAACTGCTGTACACTCCAAACCAGATCACAGACATTACATTTCATAAGTAAGGCTGAACAATTGTTTTGGTTATATTTGTCCATTAGAAAATCCCGTTTTATAATCTTAACTTTAGCTACGCCAGGCTAAACTAGCAAAGGTATGCATGTATGTGCTCAAGTGAGCCTCCAAAGAACGTTTTGGCTAAAAGTATTTAGTCACTAACTATGTAGATTGTTGTTAGCTGTTAACATTTCTCAAACTTTGAAGGTTTCCCAATGAAATCCACGTCAGGAAGCAGTGGGAGGTCAGGTAGCCCTTAGACAGGATTTTGAGAAAGCTATCCTGTGATGTGTGCCATGCTAGTTTGATAACAGATGCTGTACCGGCATCATATGATCAACGCTACCACTCACTAACATTTAAAAACAAAGGAGGTTTGATGATTCCTTCTGAGGGTACAGTCAAGGTGGTCAAAGTAGCTGAGCGTGTTATCCGACAGTTGACATTAGGACAAGCTGTCAGTGTATCTTTGATCAATCAGTTTGTTCAGACTGAGATTGGTTCAGATGATGTGTTTTTTCTCAAGGAGCACATTGAGGAAACACAGTTTGAAATTGACAGCCATCATTTTATGCTCATGTCTTTAGTTGTGTCTGTCTTCCACAAACTAAGGCTGCACCATATTGACAGACTGAATACTCTCAAATTACAAAGTGGCACCACATGGAAAAAGCTATGTAAGACAGTTCTGTTTCAAGGATTTTAGATCCTATTCTGTATATATTTAAGTAACCACATTGTGTGTGTGTGTGCGTGAGAGAGAGACTGAGTGAAATATTTTCAGAAATTATTAAGCCAATTTGTATACAATAAAATTGTTTATTTTTGTCATTGAGTGTATCATTTCACTGTTAAAAGAAAGACCAGGGTACCAGTTGCAGTCTTACTATTTTGGCTTTCAGATATTGGTCAAGTTTACATCTCAATAATAATAATAATAATAATAATAATAATAATAATAATAATAATAATAATAATAATAATAATGATACATTTTATTTAATAGGCACCTTTCTTAGCACTCAAAGTTGCCTTAAAATAAAATTAAACATCATTAGTAAAATTAAAACAAGAGAATGATAAATCAAAAAGGAAGAATTAGCAAACAAACAAAGATAACTGGCAGTAACAGTGCAAAATTCACAATTGGTATGTCAGTTTGAAAAGATAAGTTTTGATGGTAGTTTTAAAATGTGTTATTGAATCGAGCTGACATATATGAAAGGGAAGAGAATTCCCGAGTTGAGGAGCACAATGAGAGACGCTCGAGCTCCCATAGCACTGAGTCTGATGTGTGGTACAGAAAGTCGAGCTGCAGATGAGGATCTGAGTGAGCGAGAGGAGTGTCAGTCTGTAGGAGATCAGTGAGGTTGTGGAGAGCTTTAAATGTTAAGAGCAGTATTTAGTATTGTATTCTGTAGTTAACAGGGAGCCAGTGAAGTTGAGAGAGAAGAGGTGTAATATGTTCAGTGGATTTAGAACAGCAGGTTATTATCCTGGCAGCAGAATTTTGAAGAAGTTGTAAGCGATGGATACGTTTTTGTGGGATGCCAGATAGAATAGCATTACAGTAATCTATATGTGAGGTGACTCGGGCATTAACCAATACTTCAGTACTGTGTTGCGTAAGAACAGGACAAAGTTTAGAAATGTTTCGGAGTTGGAAGAAGGCAGTGCGAGAAATGTTACTTATATGGAAGGAATTATTATTATTATTGTTATTATTATTATTATTATTATTATTATTATTTAATAATTGCATTACTAGTGTATAAATGGATATACATAATTGCATTTAAACGATTCGCCAAAGTCTGTTGTATGTAAACGATACTGTTTTAAACGTTGTTGTTTTTTCATCAGAAAACCCAGTTTCCACGTCTACCTGTATTAGTTCAAATGGCACTTTTGCCACTCGCAATATCCAGAAGGTTGCCGGTTCGAATCCCCGTCACTGCCAAAAGAGATCCTACTCTGCTGGGCCCTTGAGCAAGACCCTTAACCTGTAATTGCTCCAGGGGCGCTGTACAATGGCTGACCCTGCGCTCTGACCCCAAGGGGTATGCGAAAACTAACAAATTTCTAATACGAGAAATCGTATAAGACGAAATAAAGAACAAAAAAAAAAAACAAAAAAAAAAACAAAAAAACAAAAAATATGGCGGACGCGCTGACATATCGTGTCGACTGAGCAACACAGTGTATGCGGCGTCTATCTATATATGTCTATGCTGGGAGGCAGTGCAGGTATGCCTGGAAATTAATACGCATGCGCGAAGCAAATTGGGTGGTCAAATACAGACATACAGACTCAAGCAAGCGCAGGGGGGCGGGTCTAGTTGACAGAACCGAGGTTAGGTTTAGGTTTATTTGTCATATATAGGTTAACACAGGGTCAACATACAATGAAATGTGTATGACGAGAAAAACAAGTCACTCAGCCTAGATCTAATAAAGCTAAAAAAAAAATGATTTAAAATTACAAGTTAAAATAGACAAGTAGACGATATCCACTATTAATACATTATTACAATAAAAACGGAACCAAATAATAGCGTACACATGCAGCTTAATTAAAACTATACGTCTTTTAATAACAGCATTTCACCGCAAGGAAATTGGTTTCGTCTGCTATGGTGCTACTTATTGAAAGCTGGGTATTTTCAACGTGTTCATAAACTTTCGTAAAGCTGCATCTGCATAAGAGGCTGGAAGCACCTACAGGCAACGTCTCAGGCTCAGATGTACTTGTAGAGATAACAGGGATATGTGGCGCTGAAATTGGAGGACATTGTGCCGCTTGCGAAAAGTGAACTGAGCGGGCAGCGGCAGTCTGGAGGATACGCGAACGCGCAAAGGGCTGGCGGCTCGGAAGGATGTGAGCGGGCACGCGCGCCCAACTATCCAAGATTTAAAGTGAGGCGCGTGCACCATCAGGCGGGACACGCGTAGGGCATTTAAGCCATTGAAACGGGGGCTTCAGCTTAGGGTCGGTCACTTCCAGTGCTGAATGATAGGCCTAAATCCATAAAGAAGAATCTTTTCTGCTGGTGCTTAATTTTCTTTAAACCTGCTAGGATTGTTCCTGTTTTTCTCTTTACATTGCAGAAGAACAGTGGAGTGTAAAGCCTTTGGAAAGAAGATTTTATTGTTTTTTTTATTTTTTTGTTATTTTTTCAGTTTATTGAAATCTTAATCTTAATAATAACGTCTTGTCTGAACAAGGGGTCTTAGTTCCATCGAAAGCTTGCATATTGTAATCTTTTAGTTAGCCAGTAAAAGGGGTCATTTTGCTTGACTTCTCACTACACCCATAATGGCTAACACGGTACAACACCCGAGTACAAAAGAAATGGAGCTAATTGTATCTCAAAAGTTGTAAATCGCCTCGGAAGGAGTGAGCCAAATAAGTAAAAGGATTGTAAATGTAGTAAATAATGTCATATAATCAGAAATTCAAAAAAGAACCAAATACTAAAAGTAATTTTATGCATTTAATTCTAACTTCATTCAGTGAAAATTTAGCATAATCAATCTGCAACTGATAAAAAAAATAAAAATCAGCTAGGAGGTGTCTGTTATGAATTCAGAGTTCTTATTACTTTCTTTCCCAGAGGATATCCTGTAAATGCATCTGACACAAGATAAAGCTCCCATAGCATTTGTTTTTTTAAACTGGAAAAACTTTTGTCCCATTGAATATATTAGTGAGACGCCTGTATCACAAATTTAAATTTTCTAATATCTTTACAAGATAGTGTTTTTGTATCAGCACCACCATTTTGTAGCTCGGTGTCCCCGGAGTTTGTGATCAGCATTGTGAACAGTGCGACGGTGGCCATTTTATTCAACTCGATATCTAACTTAATGGATTTCTTAAGGAGTGTTATTACACAATTAGTCTTGCACAACGATACTTTTTATCACACAGGTTTATTTTACTTTATTTATTTGTTTGTTTGTTTCTCAGTTCATTTGACTACAAGTCTCTGACTATGCATTGCTTTCTCCCTTTGGTTTTGGTTCTCCTTCTTTCCTGCCTTTGGTATTTTTACCAGGTGAACCTTTAACGTCTACCTAATGATCCATCAGCCTTGTTGTCTCTGCTTCATCGTGATACAAGAACAGGAACAGCTTTGTTAGGAGTCCTGTTAAAAGAAGAATTTGGGGAAGATAAAAATTTGCAGCCACAGGGGGGGCGCCAGAGCAGGACCTGAAAACTGAACCTGCCTGAAGAACGCGAGTCATCAGAGTCGTACAGCACAGCCACTGAGAGACAGCATTAAAGACGCCGTAAATCAAATATTTAACACTCAAAGCAGGAACACAAATGACTGTTCATGCATTTCCAGTTTTTCTTGAAGGAGCTAAATCATATCGTAGAGAACTAAGACAAGAGATGTATGGCAATCACGATGGGTCCTCTAAAAACTGAATCCCAAAGATGACCCATTGGGTCACTTTAAAAAGCTGTAGACTGCCAGGCCTGAGGCTTCACCTGCGCACCCCTGAGAACACTGGGGGTCTAAGGGCCTGAAACAGGGACAAAGAAATTGAGAAATACTCTGAAAAGAAATACGTTTCTAAATAAGGAACTACATTAAGCCTGTCGTGAAAATCTGAGTGATGACAACTTAATTGAGGTGGAGATACACATTTTAGTGGGCGGCACTGTGGCGCAGTGGGTAGCGCTGCTGCCTTGCAGTTGGGAGACCTGGGGACCCGGGTTCGCTTCCCGGGCCCTCCCTGCATGGAGTTTGCATGTTCTCCCCGTGTCTGCGTGGGTTTTCTCCGGGCACTCTGGTTTCCTCCCACAGTCCAAAGACATGCAGGTTAGGTGGATTGATGATTCTAAATTGGCCTTGGTGTGTGGGTGTGTTTGTGTGTGTCCTGTGGTGGGTTGGCACCCTG
Source organism: Erpetoichthys calabaricus (assembly GCF_900747795.2). Taxonomy (NCBI): domain Eukaryota; kingdom Metazoa; phylum Chordata; class Cladistia; order Polypteriformes; family Polypteridae; genus Erpetoichthys; species Erpetoichthys calabaricus. Next base: position 126,231 of record NW_026261578.1, on the reverse strand, counting down.
CCCGGGATTGGTTCCTGCCTTGTGCCCTGTGTTGGCTGGGATTGGCTCCAGCAGACCCCCGTGACCCTGTGTTCGGATTCAGCGGGTTGGAAAATGGATGGATGGATGGAAAATGGATGGATACACATTTTAAAAATCTGATGGAGTCCGGCTTTGCTGAGTTCATTTCTTACACAGCAGTGCCATCTTCAGGGCGATGGAGGACAGTGCAACACTAACTCATTCTTAAAACGAGAGGTCTGTTCCAGAAAGAGAAATTAGATTATCGTGGATCTTTGAACGAGTCTGGTACTATTTATAATATATATATAAATGATTTGGATGCAATGAGAAATTTTGAAAAATTACACCTTTTATTGGCTAACTGAATAGATTACAATATTCAAGCTTTCAAGGCATATCCTTCTGCAGGGTAAGACTATAAAATACGGAAAAGTATAATCTTTAAGTTGATGATTTGCATATATTTAAAGAGAATCATGAGCATATATGAAAATAAGCATCATATCCTGGTGCACATTAAAATAGTGAGGGTTAAATCACAAATAGCCCTGTGCCTGTATATTTTTAATTTTTTCTTAGCAAGCTGGAAACCAGCAATACTCCATAAGTCAAGGTCAGGTATGCAGGGAGGGGTTGACAGACAACCTCCCATCCAAGCCCCCCTTCTATGTTGTGAATGTTAGCTGAGGACTGGAAATAATGATGGTAGGTACTGGATGGGTGTAAGGTGGGGAGAGGGCCTGTCAAGTGGCCATGATGGACAGAACAGAGTGCTGCGTTCATTAGGCTGAGAAATATTGGTGGAGCCAATCAGAGGCAGGACAAGACAGTGGAATGCTGGGAGTCAGATGAGGGGGCGGGTTTACAGAAAGTCCTGGGCCAGCTGAGTGCAGAAGGCTGCAAAAGGGGGATGTGGTGCTTGAGAGAAAGTGTGTCAGGGGGAGATGTGCTGAATCTTTATTGTGCTGAGACCCCTCTGCGCTGCGTCCATTAAAGTTCATCAGTGAAAGAATTGACTCCAAGTGCAAGACCTGACATTACTGCCTCAGATTAAAGACAGGGCTTTGAGAGCTCAGGCAAAATTCCTGTAGGACATCACTGACATTCCATCATTAGTAGTGCAGTCTGGAGAGGCAGGAGGTGTGAGTGAGCAGATAGAGGGAACAATAGATTAGTGTAGAGCTAAATACACACACACACATATATATACATATAGAGAGAGATATATTCCTTTGAATATAACTTTGTCTTGTTTATAGTATTTTCTTACAGATTAAGCAGGTTCATTTATTAGTGTATATGTTGTCACAGGTGGTAGTGGGGGGGCGACCTGGCTGGGACGCCCAGGAGGACCAGAGGAGGGCTTGCGCCTCCCATAGACCACGTGGTTGCAACTGCCCTGGTGGCTATGGGGACCACGGGTACAGAGCTTTGAAGCTCAACCCTGTGGGGTCCCATGGTCACTGCCAGGGGGCGCCCCAATGCCTATAGAGCCCTGGACCTCAGCGCTTCTGCCACACCCATCAGCCATCACTTCCGCCACATTGGGGAGTGCTGGCAGAAGATTGTCAGGAGTCACCTGGAGTACATCCGGGTGATTATAAAATGATGGCTGGAGTCGGGTGGAAGAGGACAAAGCTCGGGAGGAGAGGAAAGAGGTGGCCTTGTGTAAGGGCCTGGACTTTAGGGTGATTGGTGCTGCGGCACTGGGTTGTGCGTGTGGACACTTGTATATAGATTGTAAATAAATGTGTTGTGGGTGATTTAAACATGTCTACCTGTCTGTGTCCGTCCTGCTTACCACTATATATATATATATATATATATATGTTTAGGGTTACAGTTGGTGTTGTGGAACAATCTTCAGGAAAAACAAGCAGAGTCTTCAGAAAGGCAGTCAGAATTTAGTCTTCATTGCACAGCATAGAAAACAATTGCTGAGCACATAAAGCCGTCTCAGTTCATGAAGTGAGCCCCAGATTTATTGCAGTTCTTCTCACAAAATGCCCCCCTTTCACATTAGTTTCCCTTCATTTACTGTACAGGTTTCTTCGTGATGATGACCTCATTCAGCTCCTTTTCTCATAGCAATCATTTTCACATCCTAAACCTCAGCCATTAAAGATCGGTGGCCTTTTGGTTAATCAGTTCTTACAATTAAGTTGAGATCAGGAGGACCCACATGTCAAAACTGGACTGTCTATCTGATAATTCAATTAATGGTTACTTGTTGCACTAACATCCCTGTAAGGCTAAAATAAAAGGCGACCGTGCCAGTAAGCGTCAGCGAGCAGCTTCACTGATGAGGGCCAAACTGCAGAGAGCCTTGACATGGAGCTTCATGGCTGTTTGAAAGAAGGGAACAAGACAAGCCTGTAACAACTGATTCTTTAAGGTAACTAATATGTGCTGCTCTAACTTTATTTATTATCATTAGGATATACGAAGAAGCACTGGCCTATACACTTAAATGCTAATCTAAATATATATATGTGTGCTGATATAAGAGTCGTGAATGCAGACAAGGGCGACACGGTGGCACAGTGGGTAGCGCTGCTGCCTTGCAGTTAGGAAAATGGAGTTCGCTTCCTGGGTCCTCCCTGCGTGGAGTTTGCATGTTCTCCCCGTGTCTACATGGGTTACCTCCGGGTACTCCAGTTTCCTCCCACATGCAGGTTAGGTGCATTGGCGATCCTAAATTGTCCCTAGTGTGTGCTTGGTGTGTGTGTGTGTGTGTGTGTGTGTGCCCTGCTGTGGGCTGGCACCCTGCCGGGGTTTGTTTCCTGCCTTGTGCCCTGTGTTGGCTGGGATTGGCTCCAGCAGACCCCCGTGACCCTGTAGTTAGGATATAGCTGGTTGGATAATAGATGGATGGATGGAATGCAGACCGCGGTGCTGTTAAGTTGTACCCTCGTCTGACACGGCTAAGCTGCTGCTTACTTCATTGACATCTAAGTGCAGGTAATGGTCATTCACCTTCAGTAATCAACTCTTAAGCCCCTATATAGCTCAGAGTAACTAAATATCATAATCATTTTATTTTAATTTTATTGCCTAAGGTATTGATGAGCCCTAATAAATCTAAATGTCATTTAATTTCTTATATGTTTAATGTTCTACCTTGACAGCCTGCCCTGTACTCACACACACAAAGGCCCAGCATGCAGTTTGTTTCGTCTTCTGTCAGTGAGACGCTCAGCCCCTGCGTTCCTAAAATAAAATCTGCCTGTTTGCTTCTTCAGAGAACATGACGTCCTTGAGCCACAGAAGTTCAAAACAAAGCGACTGATAAAGCAGACAGACCAGGGCCTTTGTGCCAAATAAATGGTGTCTTTTTAAAGCTGCCTCAGGCCTTGACTTTTCATAGCTAAGATCACTAAAACTAATAATAAAGCATATTGATCCTTAATCGAAATTCTCAACAAATCATCTGAAGACCTGGAGTGCCAGGATACAACATCTGGTGAATTCTGTGAAAAACAAAACTCAATTTGAGTAAAAATCCAACACTAAAGCTTGTAACATGGAGTCTGAGACTGCAGGGAATAGCAATGGCGGAGGGTCAGGTGAACGTTGAGGTCTTGGGATGAAAAATCCCTCAGCATAAATAAGACACATAGACCTGTCACAAAAAGTGGCATAAAAGAGCGAGAAGTCTTAGTGCTGAGTGGTCTAAACTGGGATCATTTAACATGGCGGTGTGTAAAGATATGCAAGAGCGTGTTCAAAATTATAAATGAAAAGATACAAGCAGAAAAAGGCAGAAGTAAAGAAAGGCAGAATTGGAGATGATGTAAATGTAGTCGGGCGCAGCATCAAAGAGAGAAGCAGCGCTGATAAAATCAGAGAGCTGCTAGTGGAGGACAGGGAGGAGGCGGGGGGGTGGCAGATTCCCTTTGTCCCGCCGGCAGATGCTGCATTAGAATGTCCATTAATGACAGCGAAAGTGAACATTACAGGACGAGTGAAGCTGGCGAGTGAGAGGAGGAGCAGGAAACACAGACAGGGATGGCAGAGAGCAGACACAGAACCCCTCACAGACATTCCTGAGAGTACAAAACGCTCTTCACTCACTGATTTATGCTCAGCGTTTTTCATCATTCCACTGGCTGAGGCCTGCCAGCCGCTGTTTGCTTTTACGTATAAGAAGAAGTAACAGACTTTTATGAGGATGACACAGGGGTTCAAACACACCTCACATGTTTTCAATCAGGTTCTTAAAACTGACCTGGAGGACTTGATTCTGGATGGTGCATTGATTCAGTATGCAGATGATTTGCTGCTTTGCTTGGCATCATTGGAACAAAGCCATGCAGATTCAATAAAAGTGCTTGAGAAACTCGCAGAAGGGAGACATAAAGTCTCAAAGACTAAACTGCAGTACTGTGAACCTGAGGCTGAGTATTTAGGAAGGATTATCACACAAGGCAGTAAAGCAATAGCTCCACCGCAACTGGGAGGGATAAGCAAGGCACCTAAGCCAACGACCGTGGGACAGATGGTGACGTTCTTGGGGATGACTGGTTTTAGCTCAGACTGGAGTCCAGAGTATGCTTTGAAAACAGAGAGACATCATGAGAACTGCAGGGTTACACAATTTGAGAAATCACTTGGAATGGACGATTGATGCTAACGTGGCGTTTGACTCTGTTAAACAGGAGATGCAGTCAGTGCCAGCACTGGCCTCACCTAACTATGGAAGGCATCTTCTGCTGTACCTGGGCAATGCCCACTCAGGCTATGCCACTGCTGTGTTGATGTAAGAGACATGTAAGGACAGGAAGTGACAGCCAGTGGCATATTACAGATCTAAGCTGGTCAGTGTGGCACAAGGATACCCACCTTACTTTTAGGGTTTAGCAGAGGTCCAATATGCCAGTGATAAAGCCTCCACTATAACACTGGTTATCATTTACGCCCATCACTAGATTGTTGAACTAATAAATCAGAGCAGATTTGTTTTGACTCCAGCTAGACTGATATCTGCTTTTCAGTTGCTGACGTATCCTGATGTGTCATCCAAAGGTGTGACACACTAAACATGGCAGAGTTTGTGCCCATGGAAGGTGAGCCTCATGAGCGTATAGCAGAGTCATTAGTTATCACCAGGCTACGTCTGGACTTGGAGTCTGTGCCTCCACAGAACGCTGATCACACGTGTTTTATAGATGGCTCACGTTATAGGGATCAGGTAGGAAACCATGCAGGATCTGGAATTGTAGAAAAGACAAAGAGTGACAATTTAAAGTGTTTGTGTCACAAGGCTGTAAAGAGCCCTGCTCTGCCCAACTAGCTGAACTTAAAGCACAGACTGAAGCTTACAAGCTGGGGATGAATAAAATGGTGAAAGTCTTCACAGACTCAGCCTATGCCCATGGAGTATGTCACTCTTTGGGGGAAGCTTGGAAACAGAAAGGGTTCAAAAAAAGCGATGGATCACCTATACAGCATTGTGAGAAGATTGAAGAACTGATCAGGGCTATGATGGTGCCTGCTAAGTTGGCAGTGATCAAGTGTCAAGCACACCAGAAAGGCAATGAACTTGTGAGTGAAGGGAATAACATGGCAGATGAGGTAGACAGACGAGCTTCTGAAACACCAATTCCTATATTAGCACCACTTGTGATTATTAAGCCTGGCGTCACTGAAAGAGACATAAGTGACATGCAGGAGAGAGCAGGACTGTATGAACAGGAATCAAAGAGGTGCAAAGAAGGACGAGCGAGGATTATGGTGCTCTAGTGATGGCCTAATTGTTGCTCTTTCCGTGTTGCTAAATCTTCTAATAACGGATGCACATGGTGTTGACCATTGAGAAGTGAGGGAAATTGATAAGAGAATTAGAAATCAAGGATGTTGGTCTCCACATTTGAAAGCTACTGTTGATAAATTTTCATCAGAATGCATTATTTGTGCCAAACACAATGTGAGAAAGTGAATTACTACTCCATTAGGACACATAGCAACACCAGAGGGCCCATTTAGACACCTGCTAATGGACTGTATGGATATGCTAAGAGCGGTGTGAAAACAGAGATACCTGCTGTAATAATAGACAAGTTTAGCAGATGGCTGGAGGTAACCAGATCAAGGAGCAGCTACAGTTGTGAAATGTTTAACTAGGGAGGTCAGACCAACGATTGGCATTCCATCAGTAATAAGCTCAGACAACGGCTCAGCATTTGTTCAGAAAGCAGAGAAACACGTCTAGCAGGCATTGGGTGTTAAACTGAGACTTGGCTGTGGGTACCATCAACAATCACAAGGAATGGTGGAACAAATGGGGCATTGAAGGGAAAGATAAATAAGATTTGTGCTACAGTGAAGATTAACTGGTTAGATGATCTGCCGCTTGCTTTAATGAGCTATCACATACAAACTAACAGAGTAACACATCTAACAGCACATGAAGTGATTACTGGCTGTCCGATGTCTAGGCCTGTTTGCAGGGAGGCTTATAAGGGGCTATCATTAGAACAGCTGTAATTAGAAAATAAAAATTACATGAAGTACTTAACTGCTGTCCATCAAACTTTCTATTTGCAGGTGAAGAATTGAGAGCCAGTGGCAGCTGCGGAGCCCACAAGTGTGATCAAGTCTGGGGATTAAGGTTTCCTGAGAGTGTTCTGGACGAAATGGAACGAGGCAAGACGAGAAGGTCCATATGAAGTTGTACGGGCAACTCCAACTGCTGTCCAGGTGAAGGGAAGCTCGACCTGGTATCATATGAACTACTGTACTGCAGTCCCAGGGGCCGCTCATGTCAGCCACCATGATTCTCCATCAGAAGATGTTGCTGAGGACGTTCCTGACAACAAACGACACAGATCAGCCCTCGAAGACTAATCAAGTCCAGGAGGAAGTGCTACAGAATCTGTTGTGGAGAAATCTTCAGAAAAAACTAGCAGAGTCTTCAGAAAGGCAGTCAGATGTTAGACTTTATTGCACAACATAGACAACAGTTGCAGAGCACATAAAGCCTGTCTCAGTTCATGAAGTGAGCCCTGAGTGTTCAGTGAGCCCCAAATATATTTCAGTTCTTCTCACAAAATGCCCCCCTCTCACTTTAGTTTCCTATCATCTACTGCACATGGTTTCTCATGATGATGACCTCATTCAGCACCTTTTCTCATAACAATCACTTGGTGTTCCAGACCTCCTCATAACAATATCCTTTGCCCACATAGACATCCTCATAATAATCTTCTACCCAACCCTTCTTCTCATTACAATCACTTTGGCTTGAACGACAGATTTGCCACCCGGAGGTGAGCATCACCTGACTACACCTCCCTTCATTCTCATGGCCTAATCCTGAGCTGTTAAAAAGTCGATGGCCTTTCAGTTAATCAATTCTTAACATTTCAATGATTAACAATTAAGTTGGGATCAGAAGGACCCAAATATGAAAACTGGACTGCTTAATAAATAATTCAATAAATGATTGCTTGTTACACTGGTGTCCTGTAAGGCTGACATAATAGGTGACTGTGCCAGTGAATGGCAGCGCACAGCTTCACTGATGAAGACCAAGCTGCAGAGACCTTGACACGGAGCTTCATACTTGAAAGAAGGAAAAACACAAGCCTTTAACAATTGATACTTTTTAGCTCACTCATATGTGCTACTATATCTTATTATTATTATCACTAAGCTTTATAAAGAAACATTGACATATGAACTTAAATGCTACTGTAAAACATATACGTGTGTGTTAATATAAAAGCCCATGAACACAGACAGCAGCGCTCTTAAGTCATGGCACGCCGCTGCCCGGTGGTCTGACAGAGGCCAAGCTACTGCTTACGTCACGGCACATGTTCATGAAAATGTCCCTAACTTTCGACAATCAACTCTTAATCCCCTATAGTGCTCAAACTAAATAACATCATAATACATTGGATTTTAATTTTATTGTCTAATCTGTTGATGTGCTCTAATACATCTACATGTCAGATAAGTGTGTATCTATTTTATGTGATATCTTGAGAGCCTGCCCTGTACTCACACAGACAAAGGCCCTCCACGCAGTTTGTTTCGTCTTCTATCAGTAAGAAGCTCAGCTCCTGCTTTCTCAAAACAAAATCTGCCTGCTTATTCCTCGGAGATCATGATGACCTCGGCTCACAGCTCGACTCTCAGAAACTCAAAACAAGGCAAGTGAGAAGGACAAGCAGGCAAGAGGCCTCTGTAACAAAATGAATGGTGTCCTTGTAAAGCTGCTCCAGGCCTCGGCTCTTCATAGCTAAGAGCACTAAAATTAATAATAAAGCATATTGACCCTTAATTGAAATTCTCAATAAATCATCTGAAGGCTCACCACATTGACAACCTATACCTGATAATGATGAGACAAGAAGGAGCTTGTGTGATGGCGCTGTACCTGGCAGCAGCACTCATGACCCTGATGATTCTGCCAGGAATGATGATGACCCAGAAAGCCAGGAGAAGGAGCATCGAGAGGACTTCCCACAATTAGCTTCTCAGATTTTCAATGGGACATTTGAGAGCAGCAACTGACAAATGGACAATAAGACTGAAATGGCAGCTGGACTGGAAAGTGATAATGATTTTTGGACTAGAATCAAGAGAAGTCGTGTAACTGAACAGGAAATGAGACACTATCTAGACAACTGAGGAGACAGCAAGGGAGGAATGTTGGTTGTGTGAAATCAAAGCCAGCAGTAGTCATATTCCATATTCCCATTTCCATATTCTACAAAGATGTGCCAGCAAGGTCTGAGGGAAAAAGAGACATATTGTCCTTATTGGTGTGTCCTATTGCAAGGGTCACCAAACTTCTCTAGGGAAGGACTAACATGTCTAGATTGTAAACATTCTGGTATTTGGCAAACCACAAAGCAAAGACCACCCTCTCATACCAAGATAGCTCAGTCGGAGTTCAAGTGCTACACGAGGAAGGGTCTGGTACCGGTGGGGAGATTTGGAGGAAACTGAACCAAAACGTGGAACTTGACGTGTGCCTCCTTAGTCATGAGAGCAGTAAATGTGCAGGACAGACCTTAGGCAGACAGATGGTGCTTATGTGGTTCATAATATGGATTACTAGATGTTCTCCCACATGACTGGTCAGGGAGATGCACAATGGTGATGGCCATTCAGGAGGTTACAGTTGGGTATCCCCAAGACAGGCGAGTTACGAGAGCATATGAGCCTGAGCCGAATGTTTACTTAGATACAATAAGGCAACCTAGAGGCCTTCTAAATGAGTTTAAAGCAAGGGATGAAATTCAGTCAGGACTTGAGTCTGTATTTGGGTGGATTACTTCTAATAGAAACACAGCGTGGATTAATTATCTGTATTATAATCAGCAGAGATTTATCAACTGTACTGACTCCACCTTATCAGCATTAGGAGAGCAATTGGATGGTACCAGTCACATGACATGGCAGAATAGGCAGGTGTTAGACTGGCTGTGGGCAGAAGAAGGAGGAGTGCGCCATATGTTAGGAGAGGAGTGTTGCACTTTTATACCTAATAACACAGAACCTGATGGATCTTTTACACAAGTTATGGCCAAGCGTAAAGCTCTTAGGAAAGAAATTAAGGAAAATGCAGGATGGGATTTCAAATGTTGGTATTAATGCCATTTCAACCTGGGCACATGAAAGCATTATTAAGAAAAGCAGACATTATTCTCTTGGTTATACTTGGATGTCTTGTATTTGTGTTTTGCTGCCTGTTGCCAGTTTTCAGATCACTTATTTCCAGATCTGCTGTCAAACAGATGAATATCCAAGTTATTGAACCACAAGCATCTGTAGCTTCAAATGTTGATTTTCTCCTCAATGATATTTTGGGAAAAGAGATGGCAAACTAAAGGCTTCCTGGGTGAAGTGCTGGTAACCGCTCCCCAGGAAGAGGACCCTCTATGGTGCACAAAGTTCCTGGGTCATAGCAATATTTCACACAATTACACACTGGAGGACATCTGCACAAGACTGTGAAGGACACTGGATTCTGTAATCATCTGCTGCTGCTGCTCTAAACTGTCTTATATTGATTTTTAGATTACCTGTAATCCATTGTGTTATTGTTACATTGTGTGACTTCTACTTATATTTGTCCTACTGTATACTTGTACTACTGACACATCTTGTGCACCTCCTTTGATTTGGCCAGCAAGAGGTCTTTTACTCCTCTCTAGTCTATGAAAGGGGGAGATGTCTGGCCTCAGTGTCACCACGAGGGGTTAACGGTGAACCAGAGGTTGTGAAGACTGACAGTGGTCTCGGGTTTAAGGCCCAAAGAAGACTGAGAGCTGGTTCCTTCTTTTCACCTTCTGTGTTATAAAAATTATTGGGCCTCAAAAGGAGGGAAAATATAGAAAAGTATATTCTTAAAGTTGCTGATTTGCATATATTCAAAGAGAATCATGAGCATATATGAAAATAAGCATTGTGTCCTAGTCCACGTTAGTATAGTAAGGGTTAAATCACAACAAGGCCTGTGACTGTATATTTTTTTATTTTTTCTTAGAAGGCTGGAAACTACCAATAATTCATAAGTCAAGGTCAGACATTTTCTATGTGGTGAATGTGAGCTGAGGACTGGAAATAATGGTGGCAGGTACTGGACGGGTGTAAGGTGGTGAGAGGGTCTGTCAAGTGGACATGATGGACAGAACAGAGTGCTACACTCATTAGGCTGGGAAATATTGGTGGAGCCAATCAGAGGCAGGACAAGACAGTGGAATGGTGGGAGTCAGATGAGGTGACAAATGAGCTAAGTGAGGTACGCTCTTGATAAGGACTGAAATAAAAGTAAGATGGCGCCATTGCTGAGCACTCCGTTCACCTGACTCTGAGTCTGTATGTGCATTGCACTATAAAGCTTGATTCTGCTGCCTGTCCTGAGACTCTGAGTGCCTTCTTTGGGCTAAGGGTGCCCATCTCCGCTTTGACAGTAACAAGCTGCTGGTGCAGATGATACCATGCTGGGTGAATTGACAGATAATCTCGAATTTGTGGAATCATCACATAAGGACTTGGACAGCATACAGGCTTGGGCAGATTTGTGGCAGATGAAACTAAATGTAAGTAAATGTAAAGAATTACATGTAGGTAGTAAAAATGTGAGAGTTTAATACACAATGGAAGATCTGAAAATTGAAGTGACAGTGTTGAGAAGCCATTAAGAAGGCTAACAGGATGTCAGGTTATATAGCGCCTTGATGTGTGGAGTACAAGTCCAAGGAGGATCTGCTCAGGCTTTATAACACACTGGTGAGGCCTCATCTGGAGTCATGGGTGCAGTTGTGGTCTCTGCTCTTCAAAAAAGACATAGTAGCACTAGAAAAGGTCCAGAGAAGAGAGACTAGGCTCATTCTAGGGGTTGAGTTATGAGGAAAGATTAAAAGAGCTGAGCCTTTACAGTTTAAGCAAATGGAGATTAAGGGGAGACATGACTGAAATATTTAAAATTATGAAGGGAATTAGTCCAGTGGATCAGGACTATGACTTTAAAATGTTAATCAAGATCACAGGGATACACTTGGAAACTTGATAAGGGGAAATTTCAACAACAACAACAACATTTATTTATATAGCACATTTTCATACAAAAAGTAGCTCAAAGTGCTTTACATAATGAAGAGAAGAAAAATAAAAGACAAAATAAGAAATTAAAATAAGACAACATTAATTAACATAGAAAGGAGTAAGGTCTGATGGCCAGGGTGGACAGAAAAAACAAAAAAAAAACTCCAGAAGGCTGGAGAAAAAAATAAAATCTGTAGGGGTTCCAGGCCACGAGACCGCCCAGTCCCCTCTGGGCATTCTACCTAACATAAATGAAATAGTCCTCTTTGTAGTTCGGGTTTTCACTGAGTCACTTGATGCTGATGGTCATACAGACTTCTGGCTTTTAATCCATCCATCATTGTTGGAACATCATGGTGCTTTGGGTAGATGGTGGTGGCGCATGCCACCACCAACAGGACACCGGTAAAGGAAACAGAAGAGAGAGTAGGGGTTAGTACAGATTTTGAATGAATAGTTATTATAATGAATTAGATATACAGAGTATCAGGATTAAATTACAGTGAAGTTATGAGAAGGCCATGTTAAAGTAATGTGTTTTCAGTAGTTTTTTAAAGTGCTCCACTGTATTAGCCTGGCGAATTCCTACTGGCAGGCTATTCCAGATTTTAGGTGCATAACAGCAGAAGGCCGCCTCACCACTTCTTTTAAGTTTTGCTCTTGGAATTCCAAGCAGACACTCAGTTGAGGATCTGAGGTTACGATTTGGAATATAAGGTGTCAGACATTCTGATATATATTTAAGGTATATATTTTATTTAAGGTCAAAATTTAGTTTTTAAATATGGGATTGTTTTTTTTTCTTAGTCTGATCCCATTTTTTTAAGAAACTGAAAACCGTTTATGATCTTAGACGGATAGCAAGCGACTCGAGCTATCGAGGGAAGGTTGGGCCGCCGTAGTCGGGGAGGGGGCACACGTCCCTAATTATATTGTGTATGTAAAGAGTTTCACTGTAAAACGTAATAAGCTTCATATTTGTGTGTTTGGAGACCCTGGTGTCGTACTGAATTTGTATTGTAGAAAAACAAACTACTGTGCAGCATGCCTAAATGTGTCTTTTCGTTTCTGATCGCTATACGGCACTTCCAATTTAAGACAATTCGCTATAAACAGTTTCAGCCAATCAGCGCCTTCTAAACATGCAGAATGACAGTGTGACCCTTTATTGTAGCGGCGCAGCATCTTCGTACAGTCAGTCATTGTCCTGTTAGACTATTTACTGTTAAGTGCTGCTTGAGGTAGCGTTTATAGTACAACAGGTAGCCTACGTAGTTCTTAAATTGGTATTGAAATGCACACACAAGTCTCCTAAATTATTTATTGAAATGCCCACATTTACAGTGTCCGTTTTAGGAAGTCATAGTTTTTACTTGTTCCCGTTATTAGGAATTATAATTTCTCATTGTCACATATTATTCGTTACTACTCGCGAGTCCCGCATCATTGAGATTCTGTTTTATATTCTGTATAAGCAAACTTTTTAAAAAGGAGCATTATTTGAACTGACTATAGCAGACTTGTCATCTTCTTAAAATGATTTTATTGATTTGATATTAACAATTAATCATAAGGTGAGAAACCAAGGAGGATATGAGTTTGCATGGACTGTGCTGTTTCTTTTTTTTCGTGACATCGCGTCAGTAGAGAGTGCGTGACGTTAACAATGCATTCTGTCCTAAATGACAGCGCACACGCTTTTTGATATTTCCTAAAGGCCAATGTGTCTCAGTTTGCTCATTAATATATTTTGACAGTGTATTTTAGTGAGAATGATTATAAATATATTACCCATGTTCATTTCCCATGTAGATATGTAACGTTTGGAGAGAATAAATAAAAAGTAACAACATATATAATAGTTATGTTGCATTGTTTATAATTAACAAAATTCATAGTTTATCTGAAATGTTCTTCTTATACAGTCGATTTATTCCACTTCTGAAGGTGTACATTGTCGGTATTCTCCATTGCATTTGCCCCCCCAGTGTAACGTGTGCCAGTGCAACTGAAGGGTGGCAGACGAGCTCACGTAATGGGTGACAAGGCACATCCTCACCCTGATGCCGAGGCTCTTGTCATGAATATTCCCATCTTGTGATTTTTCTCGTTCTTACCAGTTTACTATTATTATTGGACACGTATGTAGAGGGAATGTGTGTCTTATTTTATGTTTATAAAAGGAAGGACAGTAAAGCCTTGAATGAAACTGAGTGTTGATACTTTGGGTGACACGACAGGTGAGGAGCAGGGAACGTTAAACGTGACAGTGACTGCGGGGGATTGTGGGACTGGAAGATGGTTTAAGAATACAGAAACGACAAAAGCTTAGTCTTTCAATAATTCTATTTACATCAATGATTTATCTGTTGTGCTGCAGTTCGGAAAATTACTTATTTACAACCCCCCCTCAGTGCAGCCTTTGATAAGATGCATTCAGAAGGAAAGGATGTTGCTGACAAAGTCAGGTGCTTTTTTGAAGGTTTGGCTCCAGATGTGCTTATCCAGCTGCTCCTTCTTGTCAGTACTTGAGTGATCTTTATGTTCACCTCTGGATGAATTCGCAAAGTTTCTTTACAACTTTTTTGTCTCATTAACGCAAAAATCCCGAGGCTTTCCTAAAATTGCAGAAGACACTGTGGATGGCGCTGAAAGACAGTTGTGATTAGTTATGCAGCACACGCTTTTACTCGCATTGCTTTTTGGAAATCAATAATACAAATCAGCTACAGATCTGGGAATCACTGAATACTAAAAACGTTTAATGAGAGTGTCTTGCGCATATACTGGTGTAATGACCTCGTTGGCTTTAGTGAAGCGTTTCTTAGCCTCTCTGATATGATCGACATGGCGTAGAGTAGATTCTGGATTGTTATAATACGTGCTACTTTACGCAAAATATGCTCATTAATTTGTTACAGATTCTAGGTGGACACGATTCCACACCAAGCAAAAAGGTGCCCCATGTAAATCGTTCATATTGTCTCCAAAATATATTTGTTAACTTACAGACAAGTACTACTTAACTGTTTTATACAAAGTCCTTATTTTAACATTAGGATTTGAACTCGCGTTAGCTCACCTTATCGCTGTAGCAGACACAACTTCATTTACGCTTTGAGCCAAAGCACTTCAGCAGACTCGTGAGGACCAAATCGACTGCTGACTGCGCGGATATCAATGACGTCATTTCGCTAGCGTGCCTCACAATCACGTGACGGGCGCATTTGAAACATCCAGTGCTCCGTAAGCTCGACGCAGTGTCTAAACCTCAGTATCGAGCGGCTCATCACCTTCTCCCGCACTTGCTGTCTTAGTTTATCGCTGTTTTCATTTCGTTGTGTCGGGTGCTGTGTCATTAAAACCTTACAATGTAGTTTTTAAAATGGGTGACAGAAAGAACATTTTCTCCTTACTGAAGTACGGAAGATGAAGTCCATGTCCGCCCTCGCCGTTTCTGTTTGTCCTGAGGGTTTCGCCCTAACCATGCAGTTTAAATTTATTTAAATTTTACTGGTGACTTTTTCTAAATACTATTGTTGCATTTCTTTTGTTTTGTTTTCTTCTTAATTTAAGCCCAGCCAGGTGAAGTGACTTGCTCAGGGTCACTCGTGTCAGGATCAGCATTTGAACCCACAGCCTCAGGTTTTGAAGCTGAAAGCCTTAACCACTACACCACATTACCTGCTTAGATGTCCAGGAGAAGTGATGTCAACCTCGGTGTCTTAAACCTGACCTAAGGAACTGGACAGAAGTATCATCGGCTTGTGGGGGTCACCTCTGAGGGGCTGTTCATTATGGATGATCTTTCCTGACCGTGTGGCACTTTGAAGTTTGTGCAGGGGACCCCAGCCATTACTGTATGAGAAACACTTAAACGAGAACATCTTTTTTGCTACTTGTGACCCCTTTTGACATTTTGTGATTGTGTAGGCTGCTCCAGAGTGGGGTCTCCAGATGGACAGATGGAGACGTTAAGTTTCTGCACAGTTTAGAATTTCTGCTGGTCTTGTCCTTCCCTGCTGCTCCTCTTTGACCAGCAGGACATCGTGGTGTCAGGCTGACTATCTTGTAATGGTCAGGCCTTGTGCTTTTGGACCAATCAGAGCTCGGCATGACTTCTGTTCTTGAACCTTCCACCATCTCCACCAGTGTTCTTTTCACCAAATGAAACTAAAACCAAACTTGTTCAAATTATAATTTAGTGGACCAGAACTGAAATAAAAGTTAAATAAACTGTGTGAAGAGTAGAAGTAGAGAATAAGGAGAATGAGACTGGTGTTGTCAGGCTGATGTTCACCACACTTGTCTTTGTGTATAACACACATGTAATAGTATGATGTGATATGTGTGTTAAGAAGATCCAACACAGACATGAAAGGCGCTATATAACAGATCACTGTGAGCACACGGTGGATACATAAGTGAAGATTTTACTCCAGTAAGGTCCAAGCTGGGGACATCACAAAGCACAGCGGCTGCTGGACTTCATTGTTCTTGGCCCCAGTGCATTGTGGATACTCCATCCATCATCCAGCCCGCTATATCCTAACACAGGGTTCTGCTGGAGCCAATCCCAGCCAGCACAGGGCGCAAGGCAGGAAACAAACCCCGAGCAGGGCGCCAGCCCACCGCAGGGCACACACACACCAAGCACACACTAGGGACAATTTAGGATCACCAATGCACCTAACCAGCATGTCTTTGGACTGTGGGAGGAAACCCACGCAGACACGGGAAGAACATGCAAACTCCACATAGGGAGGACACGGGAAGCAAACCCAGATCTCCTTACTGTGAGGCAGCAGCGCTACCACTGTCCCACCATGCTGCCCATTGTGGATACTCTCCATTTAGAAAGCTGTATGCCATGACCACTTTGGAGTTGAGGTGGGCTACGTTTCTCACACATAGATGAAGAGTGTGTTTTATTGAGGAGTTCTGGGCAGGTAAGTGTGTGAGATGTGACTACTTACAGGTGGCAACAGACCTTCTACACCTGCTCTGGAGCTTTAAAGGTCCATCTGAGAAGAGCCAGGATGAGCTGGAAATCAAGGATTAAACTGGATGGGAGCTCAGCTGGTGGAGAAGGAGAGAGGGCTGTGTGCGGGTAAGTGGGCCAGCAGCCCCATGGCTAACTAGAGCTACTGCTGTGGAGAAGAGTTAAGTGTTTGGGATTCTACCTCCTTGGGGTCTCTGTCTCCCCTTCCTCGTATTTAGCCTTTATTTGTAATCAAAACCTCCTCTTTTTTGCTACTTGTGTCCCCTTTTGATATTATGTGGGTGTGCAGACTGCTCCACAGTGTGGTCTCTGGGTGGGATGGATGTCATAAGAGACACTGAGCTCCTGTCTAGCTCTGAATTTAATGGGACGTAGTGCTGTGAGGCCAAACTGCCCGTAATTTTCAGTCCTTACGCCCTTTAATCAGTTCTGGCTCAGCCTGACTTATGTTCTTGAACCTTCTACCATCTCAGTGTTCCACCAGCGTTTTTTTGCAGACCAAAATGAAAACTTAAAAGTAGTTCACCAGAAGTAAAATAAAAGTGAAAAGATTTCCAAAGAGTAGAACGAAAGAATAGCGAGGATGAAGATCGTGTTGTCATTCTGATGTTCACCACACTTGTCTTTGTGTGTAACGTACACGCCACGGTGTGGAGTCGCCAACTTAATTCATTAAAACCCGACGGCTGTAGTGTTAGCTTAGACAAGAACATCAGCGTGTGTGTGTGTGTGTGTGTGTGTCTCCGAGTCCATCACTGTCTGCTATTACACTGAGCCCCCTCACATCCCCTGTCACCTCGTCATCTGTACAAATGTGGCAGTGCCAATCTAAATGTTAAGCTAATGATGTGCCCGCCTGCTGCCTGTGCCCACCATGAACTGCCTGAATTGAACCTGCAGCTGCTCAGTTTAGAATTGCAGGGCACTCGGCTGATAAATGAGATGGACATCAACTCGTCACATTTACAGTGCCACACGTACTCAAGTGAGGAGCTGTAAAGAACAATTGTGGCTCTCAGGGTAACTTTTGGTTCTTTAAGTTTTATTTATAAACATAAAAATGTCTCCCAGTTGTCACCCTCATTCCTGTTATGTTTGAATTTATTTTTTAAACGTCCTGAAGTATCTTTTACTGTGAGCCTTCACATTTTCGTTTATGTCATTCTGTCACCATTACAGATAAATTGTCCAATTTCTAATGAAGGTTTTGATGTCCTCTCTATTAGTGTTGAGGTGCAGACTGAGCTTCCACAGCACGACGGTAGTTCAGCATGGGAGGCTCATCAAGTGACGTTTGAGGTGGTGACACAACTAAAGCAATGGTCCTGGGAGAGTCAGCACTCCATCTGGTCCTGGCACTTAATGGACAGGCTGTGTGGCAGCTTTGTGAGATCTCAGCTCAATTGTGAACTGAGGAAGAAGAGCTGATGAAGATACTGCAGTGGTGATGTGGTGGAGCTCAGTTTTGAAAGAATGACCTGACTGCCTAAAACACACCAGTGAAGAGATGGAAAGGACTGACATTATGTGACAGTATGGTGACTCCATTAAAATGAAGCAGTCTGAGATAACTGGGGTCCAGTAATCAAAGAAAGGAAAGCAAGAAATGACACTTCACATGTCACACAGAGCAGAGGACGACATCATGTTCCTAAGGTAAGAAGCTGGGAGACACGCTGAGCTCCTGTGTGACAACGTTAACCTCAGTCCTCTGATGTCACCACTTTATGAAGAGGGGCGGTGAACTTCACAAGGATGATCACTTGGAGTGGCTGCCCCTATGGCATGAAGGACCGTGTCTTACTGCAGAAAGGTGAGTGGGCTGCTGTGCTCCTCCGTAATCCAGAAGTTGGCACATCGACATCTTCATGGTCTCCAATAAGACCAGAACCAGATGTGAAACACATAACAGTGTGTGATGTCAAGACACCCTCTGCATGAAGCAGAAGACCACAAACAAGCTGTGGTACCAGGGCCTGACGTGAACGAGATTGTCTTGTGCCCAGAGATACCCCTACATGAAGAGAAGGGCAGCAAACCACAGAGTGTGGTACCTGAGGAACATCAGATTGAGTCACAGGAGCAGAAGACATTTACCAAACGAGAACAGAAAATTAAATCCATCAAGGTCACTTCTTTAGCTAATAGCTAAGATAATAAAAAGATACTGTCTGTCTGTCTGTCTGTCTGTCTGCGAGTGTGTGGTCCCTCTGAGCAATCTGATTGGTCAGTTTGGCTTTGGTGGCTCACTGCTATAGGAGATGGACCTGATACTTTAGGGGTGCAAAGGTCAATTCCTGACTGACCCTTTTTGAAGTTTTTTTTTTAATATATTTTTTACAAAAAATGTTGGGCCGCTAAAATCTAATAGGGTGCAAGCTGAGTTGCCTTTAAAGAGGGGAAGCATTTGCCAGAATAGAAATGAAGTTGTCACAGTGGGTAGTGGCGGCCGTAGCGGAGAACCTTTTTTTTTTCTATTATCTTTTTCAGTTATATTTCTTTTTGTCTGACTGCTGTAAGCAGGATGAGTTCATTCAAGTATGCAGCCCCTCAAGGTCACTCCGGACTTGAAGTATCAGGTGTCTCTCTGTGTAACTTAATACAGGATGTCCATATATGGCCTTATTTATATTAGATGAACACGTCATCAGCTGTATGCTAAACATGCCTCGGTATATTCATACACTCCCGTTGTGAGGGACCGCTAGACGTTACTGGGCTGATCAAACCCCAGCTGGACTAACTCTTCAGATAGAAAGAGCAGCAGCCACACCAGAGAGTAGTGTGAACACCAATAGGGACTCTGGAGAAAAGATAACAGAAATACTGAAATCAAATCAAATAGCCTTTTATTGTCAATTCACTATATGTGCAGAACATATAGGAGAATCAAAATACTGTTTCTCTCTCAACTTCGTAGTACAATAAAATATAAAAAAGCATAGAAGTATAACATAAGATAAATAACATTAGAACTTATAAAGTAGACCTGTGTACAATGTGCAATAGTCATTAGTGCAAAAGCCACTTACAGTAAATTAATAAGCAGCGTTGCCTAAATGAGTCTGCCAATTTTTGCCAAATGCATTCTGTGTAACCAACTAGCAGAGCAATTCCAATTTTCTTTCCACACCTGAGTGAATTATTTCTGATTTTTCTTTTTGTTATTTACAGTCTCTTTGTACTTTGCCTTTTTAGCATGAATTTTCATGTGTCCCTGAAGAGGAGTTTTCTGTATGAATGTTTTTCCACACTTAGAGCAACGGTATGGCTTTTCTCCTGTGTGAGTTCTTACGTGTCGCTGAAGACTGAAGGATTGTATGAATCGCTTGCCACATTCAGAGCAACAATGTGGCCTTAATCCAGAATGAATTCTGTTGTGACTATGAAGGCTGCAGTTATCGGTGAATAGCTTGTCACAATCAGGAAACGAGTATGGCCTCTATCAAATGTGTGTTCTTATATGTCTACGAAGACTGCTTCTTTCTCAGAATTTCTTGCCACATTCAGAACAGGCCTAAAGATGGTCTTAATTGTGGACTTCTGCATGACGCAGAAGATTGCTTGTGTTGGAAAATCTTTTGCCACATTCAGGACAGCAATAGGGCTTCTCACCAGTGTGAACTCTTAAATGTTTCAGATGATTACTGCTACTTGCAAATCGTTTGCCACATTTAGAACAGGAAAATGGCTGTTCTCCTGTGTGCAATCTCATGTGTGTCTGAAGATGGCCTGTTTGTGAGAACCGTTTGCCACATTTAGAACAGGAAAATGGCCGTTCTCCTGTGTGTATTCTCATGTGTGTCCGAAGACTGCTTGTGTTGGAAAATCTTTTGCCACATTCAGGACAGCAATAGGGCTTCTCACCAGTGTGAACTCTTAAATGTTTCAGATGATTACTGCTACTTGCAAATCGTTTGCCACATTTAGAACAGGAAAATGGCTGTTCTCCTGTGTGCAATCTCATGTGTGTCCGAAGACTGCTTGTGTTGGAAAATCTTTTGCCACATTCAGGACAGCAATAGGGCTTCTCACCAGTGTGAACTCTTAAATGTTTCAGATGATTACTGCTACTTGCAAATCGTTTGCCACATTTAGAACAGGAAAATGGCTGTTCTCCTGTGTGCAATCTCATGTGTGTCTGAAGATGGCCTGTTTGTGAGAACCGTTTGCCACATTTAGAACAGGAAAATGGCCGTTCTCCTGTGTGTATTCTCATGTGTGTCCGAAGATTGCTTGTTTGTGGGAACCGTTTGCCACATTCAGAACAGGAAAATGGCTGTTCTCCTGTGTGCACTCTCATGTGTTTCTGAAGATGGCTTGTTTGTGAGAACTGTTTGCCACATTCAGAACAGGAAAATGGCTGTTCTCCTGTGTGCACTCTCATGTGTGTCCGAAGATGGCCTGCTTGTGAGAACCGTTTGCCACATTCAGAACAGGAAAATGGCTGTTCTCCTTTGTGCACTCTCATGTGTGTCTGAAGATGGCCTGCTTGTGAGAACCGTTTGCCACATTCAGAACAGGAAAATGGCTGTTCTCCTTTGTGCACTCTCATGTGTGTCTGAAGATGGCTTGATTGTGAGAACCGTTTGCCACATTCAGAATAACAATATGGTTTCTCTCCAGTGTGAATTCTTTTGTGTATGCGAAGACGGCTCTTGTCAAAGAAATGTTTACCACATACTGGACAACAACATAAACCCTGTCGTCCGTGACCAATCATGTCTGTCTGAAGGTGGCTCACTTGTGAGAATCGTTTGCCACGTTTAGACAAATATGGTTTCTCTACAATGGGAGTTGTGGTATGGCTGTGTTTTGAAAAGTTCTTAACACATTTAGAACGGTGGTATGACTCCTTCCCTGTATTATCTTCTCTGCGTTTCTTAGGCATGTGACTATCTGAGAATTGTTTCCCACCTTCTGGACAGTGATACGGTTTCTTACTCCCATGAATCCCTCCATTATCTTTAGAATTCAATTTGTATTTAAATGTTTCCACACACTGTTGACGGATTGGATTTATATTGAACACTCTTTGAGATTTGATGGCATCGATCCTTGTTAGCTTCACAATAGGCTGAAATCTAGGGTGCTGAGAGGCCGTTACCAAGGTCTTTGTTGCAGATGCCAGTTTCTTCCTGTTCTTATCAGGTTGTTTAATTTGTGGACGACCCTGAAGAGAGGACAAGTTGTCATTCTCTTGAAAATCTATAGAAATAAAAATAAGAGTTAAAGTTTTAAATGACCAAAATTTAAAATAAAATAGCACTACAAGAGAATATTCAGTGTTTAACAGTACAGCGGAACCTTTAGATACGAGTTTAATTCGTTCCAGCACTGCGCTTGTATAGCGAATTTCTCGTATCTAGAACAAACTTCCCCATTGAAAATAATGGAAATCCAGTTAATCCGTTCCGCACCCCAAAAATATTAACATAAAAATCAATTTTCCTAACAAATAACACTGATAAATAATATATACTGTAGTCTACCTTTAATAAATAACACTGGTAAATAATATAACTGATTATTAAAAGAATCAAAAAAAGGTCTCCAAAGTGCAGTAGAGCATTCAATAAATCTTTAAATAAATAATCCTTAAAACAGTTGTGAAGTGGAGGTTTAAAATACACAAGAATAACAATCCTTTAACACGAGGTTAAAACGTCAACAGTAGGCAGTCTTTAAAAAACAGATGACAATCCCCGGTGCTTCTTCTCTGTTAGCGTCTCACCTGCGGGCTCTGCAACAGGAGAGACACTCTTAATGCAGCTGACCTTCTCTACACCGTCCTGCTTCAGCTGTTTGGCTCGCCTGTTCAGCTACACGCAAGCCTGCACTCGCTCGCTCTCCCGCACCGACTTCCTGCTGCTGCTGCTTCCTGCAACCTCCGTTCTCTCTCCTCTCTTTTCTTTTACTTCTTCTCCCCCTTAACCGGCTCGCACTTCTCTGTATATACGGGGAGGACATGGCAGCTGCAGCCCATCAGCCACAGGAACAATCATGGATGTGGGCAGTTTCCCACCTGTGCACTTAGGTGAGAAACGCCCACACTGCAGATCGCCCTGCGGCTCGCTACTGCTACCACGCCCCCTCGCTAAGCCGCGAGCTATACCCACCCCGTGGCTTGTTACGCAAGCCAATGCTCGTATTTAGATCTGAATTTTTCGCTCATACTTTCCTCGTATCTTGACTTTCTCGTATACAGAGGTGATCGTATCTCGAGGTTCCACTGTATATGCCTTTTGCAACCCACTTTACAAAAGCATGCTAATGGAGTTAACACTTCAACAATCCCAACATTTACAGACTGAATTACCAAACGCATGAATCCATATTAGGATGCAGTTACCATGGACCAGGAACAAGCCATTAGCAACTACCATTAATGGCTTGGTGATGGCTTGAAAAATAAGGAGCAACTGGAGCAGCAAGGGTGGCCAACATGACCTGCAGACCTTTTAGAGAAGACCCCAGATAGAAATGTCAAGGATGATAAGGCCAGTACATCTACATGCATAGTGACATTGACATTGCCAAGGACTCATTACATCAGTTATGGTCCCTATGACAACTCCACCTTGTTTGTATAACTGTGCTAATTGACGAGCTAATTTATTGGAATAAGTGTGAACTCCCACCCTGGGCGATCAAAATTAGACAGTAAACCACATCGTATATTTACATACTTCTTTGGGCTGCTCCCATTAGGGGTTGCCACAGCGGATCATTTTCTTCCATATCTTTCTGTCCTCTGCATCTTGTTCTGTTACATCCATCACCTGCATGTCCTCTCTCACCACATTCATAAACCTTCTCTTAGGCCTTCCTCTTTTCCTCTTCCCTGGCAGCTCTATCCTTAGCATCCTTCTCCTCATATACTCAGCATCTCTCCTCTGCACATGTCCAAACCAACACAATCTCAACTCTCTGACTTTGTCTCCCAACCGTCCAACTTGACCTGACCCTCTAATGTACTTATTTCTAATCCTATCCATCCTCGTCATACCCAATGCAAATCTTAACATCTTTAACTCTGCCACATCCAGCTCT
The DNA here is from genome assembly GCF_900747795.2 of Erpetoichthys calabaricus. NCBI lineage: Eukaryota > Metazoa > Chordata > Cladistia > Polypteriformes > Polypteridae > Erpetoichthys > Erpetoichthys calabaricus. Next base: position 102,611 of record NW_026261578.1, on the reverse strand, counting down.
GTCTCCTGCTTTCTGGTCAGTGCCACCGTCTCCAACCCATATAACATAGCTGGTCTCACTACCATCCTGTAGACCTTCCCTTTCACTCTTGCTGATACCCATCTGTCACAAATTACTCCTGACACTCTTCTCCACCTATTCCACCCTGCCAGCACTCTCCACTTCTCATCCACAATCCCCATTACTCTGTAGTGTTGATCCAAACTATTTAAACTCATCCACCTTCTCCAGCTCTACTCCCTGCATCCGCACCATTCCACTGACCTCCCTCTCAGTTACACGCATGTATTCTGTCTTGTTCCTACTGACTTTAATTCCTCTCCTCTCTAGAGCATATCTCCACCTCTCCAGGGTCTCCTCAACCTGCTCCCTACTATCCCTAGAGATCACAATGTCATCTGCAAACATCATAGTCCACAGGGACTCCTGTCTAATCTCATCTGTCAACCTGTCCATCACCATTGCAAATAAGAAAGGGCTCAGAACTGATCCCTGATGTAATCCCACCTCTATGTTGAATGCATCCATTACTCCTACCGCAGACCTCAGAAAGTAGGAGACAGAGCTGGATGTAGGAGAGTTAAAGATGCTAAGATTTGCATTGGGGGTGACGAGGATGGACAGGATTAGAAATGAGTACATTAGAAGGTCAGCTCAAGTTGGACAGTTGAGAGACAAAGTCAGACAGGCGAGATTGCGCTGGTTTGGACATGTGAAGAGGAGAGATGCTGGGTATATTGGGAGAAGGATGCTAAGGATAGAGCTGCCAGGCAAGAGAAAAAGAGGAAGGCCCAAGAGAAGGTTTATGGATGGGGTGAGAGAGGACATGCAGGTGATGGGTGTAACAGAACAAGATGGAGAGGACAGAAAGATATGGAAGAAGATGATCCGCTGTGGCGACCCCTAACGGGAGCAGCTGAAAGAAGAAGAAGTAGTGGTGCACAAAATCCCATGATTCATCAGAGACATTAGATCTTTAGTGAAGTTATAACTATGAGTTTTACAGTTATTTGATTAATAAAGAAAGGCTCAGGCATGTATTTTTCTTTTCTATAAATCGCGTAGAAATAAGACTGATATTTATCCAGCTCGAGGTCAGGAACAGAAGTAGAAATAGATTTATACACACATTGGGAGGCCAGAAATATTAAAGTACCCTTTACTCCTTTTACTTTGCCCAGTCAAAATTCTAGAGTTTTTCTGGAAAAGAGAGACTGATTAAGCCTCATGAAATGAGCACTGCTAATACAAGATTGATTTTCAGATTTATTGCAGTAGGACCTGCCATTTTATATCAGACATCAAATATTAGGACTTCAAAATATTTGCTTCATGTTCAGTCCTACTCTGAATACAACAATCTAGCACAGTTACTAATTGTTCCGTATTTTAACTCTGCTACACTAAATATTTTCTCACGTCACAGACACACCAAGCTATGGAGTATGTAGTTGTAGGAAGGCAGAGAATTTCTTCCATTTGAAATCAACTATCCCATCCTCTTGTTATTACAAAGAAGGACGGCACCTCTTGCACATTTAAATTCAAGAGTCAACAAGTTGTTCTTTATGTTGCTATACAAACCAGACAGGTTCCCCAGTTAATGTCAGAGATTCAAGCCTCTCTAACTTAAAATTATTGATGCTAAATTTCTGCCTTCTTGTTTATCATCCATAACTTAACCTTTTTTAAAATCACATTTCTGCTATATTAACATAGTCCTTTGTCATAAATTTGGTATTTCATCTTGCTAAACACAAAAATGGCCATTTTGCTGCAGGTTATCAATGGAACAGAGTTTGAAGTGGGGTATGTTTATTTGTTTAAAACGCTATATACTTGCCCCTTTCCTATAACAAAAACGACTTAGGGTTGTCCCTTTGATTTTTAGCAAAAAAGAAGCATTTGAAGAAGAACTATTCAGAATATTTCCTTATGCATTACGATATTGGAAGTCTTCTGACATTTAAGGAATCATTTGTACTGATTGCTGATTGGAGGCAGGCATATACAGTGCAATTTTATGGGCTCAAGAAAGGTTGGAGGTCTTCAGAACAAGACACACCCAACTGGGTGCAGTTTTACACTGTGAAGAAGGAGATTTCACGGTATCTCTGTTTTTCCAGCATGTCGACATTAGACAACTTCATTATTGGCTTTTACAGATTAGGCCAGTGAACTACGTTGCCAGCGAATTTGAAATTTCGCCATCAACACTCAACTTTCTTGAAAGACGGAGCAAAAAAAGAAAAATCTTGGGTTGCCAATGTATGTGAACTGCTGCATTTGAAGACGTCGAAAAAGCCGTTTTTATGTGGTTCAGTGATGCTCGTTCAAGAAACATTCCTATTAATGCGGCACTCATTCAAGAAAATGTGAGGTTTGTAGACTCTCTTGGGCCCTCCTTCAACTAGACAGCACGCCGAAGAGCGTCCCAAAGTCCAAACTCCGTGTCTATGGAAGACTGTTTATCTGTTGCCGGGGCAACAGTCGGCTCAGAGCTGTGCTGCGTCTCTCTGCCAAAACAAACTGAAAAGATATCGATGGGTGATATGCAAGGAACATTGTAAATGCAGGTAACAGGATTACTTGATCACTGATCTGGCCACGACCCTGCTTGACTGCTGTGTCTGAGTATAGGAGAGTGGCAGATCACGCTACAATAAATAAGTGTGCTGTTCCTGTTTCAAGCTGAATAAAGCTGGTTTTGATAAAGTACTGAAACTCAGCCTTGTGTTTTGGGGTGCAAGACAGGGACTTATAGTGTGACCCTGATCTTTTAGAATTTGCTTCTGTGTTGCTTCACTGCAGCGCTAGGAGCCTGTTTTTGCCCTGGCTGCAGACGCTGCTATTGTGCTTCAGGACGCACCTCGGTGTGTTGTTCCCGTTGGGTGGGGAGGGTCTCAAGAGTTCAGAAACCTCAAAATATGAAGAAAAGGATGATTTGGCTCCTGCTTGGTAACTGTGTTGCCCACAACATGCTTCCAAATTTAGATAATGGTCGTGTTGAATTCCTCCCACCCAACTACACAGCAGTGCTTCAGCCATTGGATTTGGGCATCATTTGCACTCTGAAAGTGTTTTATCGCAAGGAAATGCTGAGAAAAATTAGCATCAGCATAACTTGTAGACAGGAGGAGATTAAAATTAATGCAAAAGAAGCTATGGAGATGATTGCAAATGCCTGGACGCAAGTTAAAGAAAGCACTACAGTAACAAATACAGAATCTCATAACGATGAAATAATTTTTAGGTCCCTAGGAGTTCCTTGTAACGGAATTTTACCTGTGTATTCTTACCATTAATTGATAATATAATGACAGAGGTTGAGTCTGCCAAAAATACCTTCTTTCAGGTCTTTCAGGCTGTGTGTGTGTGTGTGTGTGTGTGTGTGTGTGTGTGTGTGTTCCTCCTAGCATTTAAAAGCAAAAATTAGAACTGTGTCATCTGACCACAGAGTTTAAAGATACGTCAGCCAAATGTTTGTTGGAAAAGTTTGCATGAAGATGTTTGGGATTATACAAGCTACATGTTGGACTGCTCCGGTACCATTACGTTCATGGGAGCAGTAAACCATGGACTTTATTACTGATATGCCTTCCTCCAACGGTTTTAATACAATTTTTGTGGAGGCAGATTGAGTTTTGAAATGTGTGCATCTTATTCCCTTCTACTAAACACCTGGCAGGTGTCTTTCTATAGGGTGGTCCAGATCTAATTATACAATTTTCATTACGCTATAACTTATTCAGTTTATTACATAAAAAACACACCGAAAAATCCCAGACCATCAAGAAGTATGCAAACTGACGACATGAAGAATCGTCTTTGTGCTGAACTGGAATCGTCTCTGCATAAATCAAAGTCATCCAGATGATCCGGATCTGCATAATTAGATCTGGACCACCCTGTAGAAAAGACTGATAGTATCTATGGTTTTCTGTATCAAGATGTATCAAACCGTGGTCTTCCATTTATTTCTTGCTTCTAGAAACTATTCTGTCAGAGATTTGGTTGTTCTATAAAACTTAAAATGTTTGGTTATCAGCCAGAAGCTAATGGGCAAATGTAAAAAATTAACAGAGGCCTACAGAAACACTTGTGCTGTTTGATTGGTCCTAATCAAGATGACTGCGTTGATTTTCTACCCATTGCTGACTCTGCTAGGAATGTACCAGTTCACTCTGCTCCTACAATGTCACCATTTGAGTGCCTGTATGGTTGTCATTCTAGATTCATTGAGTCACCATCCTCTCCACTTTTCCATCGGTTTTTAAATAATTACATATTTAACAGTTTTGTGAAAAGTTGAATTTGGCTCAAAAACTTTTTGAAAAGCTCTTGGCCAAATGATTTTCTGATTACAAATGTAAGGCTACTCCTATCGTTAAAGTTGGGCAAAAGGTACGGCTAGAGACCCAAGACATCGGTCTGCATAGTGACCCTTTTTAAACTGATACAGCACCAGAATAGTATTTATTTTGAGAAGATTATGCTTTTAATTCTGACGTTTTCCTTCACTCCATGTAGTTTTCTGATGAACTCATCCATAGTTTTTTGGTGGATGGACTGTTTGTCTAAATCAATTGTTTTGAATTTTCGCAGTTTGCCTTATTTATTATTACTTTTTTTTAAAGTAATAATTCTTAACACTAAACGCCTTTACTGGGTGGCATACAGTCATGTAGGCTGTACTAACTGAACTGTCTTCCTATAGTTAAAGTTTGTTTTTGCATTATTTGTCGAGTTCTGATATCTCCTACACCCTATTCTGAGTTTAGGCCATGTTTTGTACTATAACACCCACCCCCCAATCACTGTATTTTTGTTATTTTTATAAGTCATTTTACCCTTCCGTCAATCACATAATTTGTGGACATTTTCTGGCTGCTGACATGACTTAGCTCCATCACGTGATGTCATCTTGCCTCCTTATTTAAGATGGTGGCATGGTGTCCTCACTTTTCTAGCTTTGTCATAATTGGCCATGTTCTTCATATTTCATTTTCATTGACAGATACTGTTCTGTTCAATTTATGTTAATCAGTTTGAAACGGCTTTGTTTTCCTGTCCATTTTAACTCATGATGTGATTAATCATTTGTAAAATGTTTCATTAGATAATACCTGTGAATTTATTAGAGCCACCACTCAGTGAACAGTGCTACAAAATAAAAATGACCAGAACTGAATCAACATTTTTTCTATTGCTCTAAAATGGATGAGAATTTCAAAAAGATTTCAAGTACTGTACCAACTTGTATTTTCAAAAACTTAAAAAATAAAAAAGTCACCACATCACAAAGATCAGCCCCTGTTCATATGCGGCAACAGAATTGACAGTAACCAGGAAATGGCTAAAAGCATCAAAATCCTTTAAAACTAATTTCATTGAATGTTTCACATGTTTTAAAAGAAATCCTGCATTAATTAACAATTCTGTTTGTTTAACTCAGTAAAGTTCAGTGGACCAATTTTCTTCACATTCACAAAGTCTTTGCAATTTCAGAATATATAATAATAAATTTGAACAGGACTGGTTTATCCATTCACAGTTTTGCACTCCACTGATGCACAGAGATTCTTACACACAGGCAGACGTGAAACACTTTCATTCAGAGGGGTCTAAATTGTGCAAATTTATTGAACAGTCAAATGGGTGACATGTCTACTCCACAATACTACATATGGAGAAAGTAAAAAGGCAATACATTATAGTTTGAAAGGGTTTCTTTAAAGAAATCTAGAAACAAACAGATTTGACTTTTCTTTGACTACTCTTTAATTTGTCTAAAATCTATTAAAAGGTTTTCTTCATAATAAAGACATTAAGCTAATGATTATTATTAAAAAGAGATACAACCCAAACCAAGGAAATTGTGAACTGATAGTGTTGGGTGAAAAAACTGCAAGAACAACTCAGCAAGACCTCCTCATTCCAGTCCACAGGATTAATTGTTTCTGTTCCTTATACTTTAAAAATGAAACCCGTATTTTTTAAAAAGCCTTTGTTTCTAAGCAGAGTGAAAATGTAAGAAAGAACCCTTCAGGTAAATCATAACTGCCTTATTTTATTTTAGCACATACCTTCTCCAGTTTGATTTGGACACAATTTCTTCTCGGGCCTCACTGTGTTAGTCTTCGAGGATTCTGACGGCTTGTGGGCATTACTGTCCTTCAAGTAGCAGCGTCTGCCCAAACTGGAGCCCAATCTGTTTAAGTCTTCATCTGGGCCCATATATTGAGGATTACAGTCTCTCACCTTCATACGGTTTATAATTTTGCGGGGTCTCTGAATGTTAGTCCTACCCTTTCTTTTGTTCCTCTTTTCAGAGACATCATCTTCACATTGATGTTCTTTCTGTAAACTCTTCTGGCCAGCTGAATACATTTTTGGCATCTTCTTCATTTTCTCTGTAAAGAACACAGGGTTTAATTAATTCAGAAGTGCAATACAAATGTAACACATTTAAGTCCCATTTTTCTATGTCCTCATCAGTTAAGACAGAAGCTAAGTCAAGTTATTCACCGAGACCACATGGGCAGAGTAAGTAATCAATCTTCATACCAGGTGACCAGATATGAAACAGTCTCAGGGAGTGTGTCATGCCTTTACGACACACCATTATGACTCTGCACCATCTGTTGATATTAGGGATGTTACGATATTAGAACTTTAGTATGTGATATACTAATACAACACAATGTTACAATGCTGGATACCCTTTGATACGACAGCAAACACAGAAATCCTATTCCACCCCACCATTAAAGAAGTACTGGTATTCATAAATCTCAAAATATAATGCAAGTCTTGAAAGGTAATGTGGGGCAGGGATGGAGACCCCCAGTGCAATAGCACAAGGTAGGGTTTACAATCTTGGTGGGAGTTTCAGCACAGAGTTTATAAAGAATGATATATCATGAAGTGTCTGATTTATCTTAGCATGTGCACATTTCTAATCATTCTTGGTGAGTAGTTGAAAAACACTGCTTAAAATTCATACTAAAAATTTAAATTCAAAACATTATACTGTTGAATTACTGAATTCCAAGATTATTCAGGATACTTTCATTTAAATAAAAACTCTTTAAGATGTTTTTCTAACAACATGATTTTAAAGTCTAGTTAATCACAGACCCATTCTGTTTGAATTGTAACACTTGCTATTGCAAGATTTAAATTTGCATCATTAGCTGCTTAAAAAAATATTACTAAAGAGCAATATTTAACAGAATAGTCAAATTAAATCAAAAAAATCAAATGTCACAAGCTTGTCTTGCTTTAATTTTCTAAATCTGTCCCTTCCTTTTACCAGCTTTGAAGCTTCCAGCGTGAAATCAAACTTGTCAGTTCAACATTTATCCTTCATTTCAGAACTCCTGTTAAGCAGCATTTATTTAACTGCTTTAGATGTTTCTTACAAAAGTAAAGACACCTTGTTATTGTTTGTGCTTGTGTATAAATCCACGATTAGAAAATGACCTGTCGTCACATGTGTGACTAGGGATCACCTGCAGAGATTTGTTCAGGACCAGTGTGCTATTGGTAACCCTAAAAGTGGGGGGACCAGAGTAAAAGCGGCTTATTATTGACCTTCATGAATATTCAAATTAAATGAAAGTGGGTCTTGTGCAGAAGATGGATGCCAGTCCTGACAGTTCACCTAAGAGTGGCACAAAGAGGTGACCCACACAGCCCACCTCACCACCGTGGTCCAGTGCAAAACAAAAAGTTATTGGGGTATAGGAAGAAAACCAGAGTACCTGTACAGGGCAGGAGCCAGCTATATACCATCATAGGGTACACTCACATTCAAGTCCACAACCACACCAAGACAAGTTAGATTTGCCAGGCCACTAAACCTGAGCATCTTTAGTGAAGTGAAGAAAATAAGAATAAAAGAGCAGACATGGAAACTGCATAGAGACTTAAAAAACAGGCTGAGATTCAAATTCATTCTGACAGAACTGTAAGGCAGTAACACAAAGTTGCCCGAGGGACTCCTCACCGCTCTTTCAATGTCCGGCCGGTCACCAACCCTGCAACTGTCAGAACTGAGCGCCGCGGAGTGACAACAGAAACAAAGGGAGAAATCAAAGCGTCTTACGTGTGGAATGGCCGTCTGCTCGATGCCGGCGATTCGCGAAGGAAACGACAAAAGGACATTCAGAGGGGAATGAACAGGCGCCAGCGGTGTGACTGGGTGCTACGAATTAAAATTTGAGATTCAGCCACGTGAAGTGAACTGCTGATACGAATGACTGCAATGGTACGCGGGTGGCCACAGGAGGATTCACTCGAGCAAAGTTCAGCGGAGGGCAAACGAACACGAACTCGCCGCGCGCGGTGATTCTAATGGAGCGAATGAAAACTCACACGTCCATAAAGCGCATCTCCAAAGTACTTACTGTCTGCCTCTTGCCGATGAGATTCTTTCTGAACTCGATCACACTTCTGACAGTGTTTCACAAAGCGAGACTGTAGCAGTGTGGCTTCAGGAGCCGTCGCATTGGATGACGTCAGCCAATATCCAATTTCGGGTCACGTGCCAGTTGAGCGAGAATACGCTGTACTAAGAGAGAGGCTGGGTGGCTCAGTGTCCTGCTGCCTTATAGGAGCCTATTAAACCAAAAATGTCATCGGAGAAGCTGCTTTTGTCTGGGGCTGCCACTGGGCCGTCTGTTTTTGTGATCATGAACTGAGTTTTTTTTTTTTTTAATTACAGTAAGATTTCCTGTAAATAGTTCTTGTAAAATTTAGTGACGTTCTTCGTGTCTTTGACACGAATATATATATCACATACATACATACATAATATATATTACATACATACATACACAGTACTGTGCAAAAGTTTTAGGCAGGTGTGAAAAAATGCTGTAAACAAAGAATGCTTTAAAAAATGGAAGTATTAATCATTTATTTTCATCAATCAACAAAACGCAGGGAATGAACAAAAGAGAAATCGAAATCAAATCAATATTTGGTGTGACCACCCTTTGCCTTCACAACAGCATCAATTCTTCTTGGTACACTTGCACACAGTTTTTGAAGGAACTCGGCTGGTAGGTTGTTCCAAACATCTTGGAGAACTAACCCCAAATCTTCTGTGGATGTAGGCTTCCTCACATCCTTCTGTCTCTTCATGCAATCCCAGACACACTCAATGATGTTGAGATCAGGACTCTGTGAGGGCCATACCATCACTTCCAGGACTTCTTGTTCTTCTTCTTTACGCTGAAGATAGTTCTTAATGACTTTGGGGTCATTGTCCTTCTGCAGAATAAATTTTGGGCCAATCATACGCCTCCCTGATGGTAATGCATGATGGATAAGTATCTGCCTGTATTTCTCAGCCTTGAGAACACCATTAATCCTGACCAAATCTCCAACTCCATTTGCAGAAATGCAGTCCCAAACGTTCAAGGAACCTCCACCATACTACACTGTTGCCTGCAGACACTCACTATTGTACCGCTCTCCAGCCCTTCGAGGAACAAACTGCCTTCTGCTACAGCCAAATATTTCAAATTTTGACTCATCAGTCCAGAGCACCTGCTGCCATTTTTCTGCACCCCAGTTCCTATGTTTTTATATATACATATATATATATATATATATATGAATGGAAGAGAAGGTCTGTGATACGATTTGCATATTTGCAGTTGGAGATCCACGAAGGGAGAAAAAACGAATCACGTATCATAAAATAGTTTTATTCCTGAGCTTTCACCGTTATCTGGACTCCTAGCTGAACTGGTAATGCAACGATTTGAAAACATAGCTTTATCCCAGATTACACCCAAAATTTGGATACGCTATGTAGACGACACATTCGTCATATTAAGAAAGAACCAGCTGAATGAGTTCTACAATCATATTAACACAATATTCCCTGCAATCCAGTTCACAATGGAAAAAGAAATCAATCGACACATCAACTTCCTGGACATTTACATCAAAAGAAATAGTGACGCCACCCTGACCACAAGTGTTTACCGCAAACAATGCTACGCAGACAAGATTCTACACTTCGCCAGCAACCACCCGGTATCTCATAAACGGAGCTGTGTGAAAACCCTATTTAAACGAGTCCACACGCATTGTAATACCAAGGAAACAAAAATTAATGAGAGACGCTATCTGTTCCAACTTTTCACCTCGAACGGATACTCAAAAACATTCATTAATCGGAGTCTACACAACAGACTCCAAAGGAATCAGCATACAATCGACGTAAATCAGAACCCCCACCCCACCTGGCCTTCACTCCCGTACCACCATAATGTGTCAGAAGGCACGGCACGCACCCTGACCAAGTGGGGCATCAAAATAGCACATAAACCCAGCAACAATCTGCGCATGGTCCTGTTTAATGCTAAAAACAAGAAATCGACAGCCGAAACACGAAACACAGTTTATAGTATTCCATGCAATTCTTGCTCAGCTGTATACATAGGACAAACGTCAAAAAGAATCTCAACACGTGTACAGGAACATCACAACGCCGTCAGAAGAAAGGACGCACTATCTTTGATATATGCACATACTAAATCAACAGGACACACATTCAACTGGGACAACGTAAAAGTAAAATTTATGGCCAGTACAAAAAGCGCCAGAGAGTTGGCCGAGTCTTGGCTATCAGATGAAAACGCCATCAACAGACACTTGGACATAAATCCAGCATATGCCAACTTAAGAAGGATATGTACACAATAATTAAACTAGACAAACCCCCCCCCCTTGATCATACTGACTTAGTCACCGCCACCCCCCCCCCCCCCCCACCCACTGAATGTGTTGCTATATATTGCCTTTGATTCTTGTAAGTCTAAGCATTATCCTCTGATGAAGACCCCTGATAGGGGTTGAAAGCTCAGGAATAAAAACTATTTTATGATACGTGATTCGTTTTTTCTCTCTTCGTGGATCTCCAACTGCAAATATATATATATATATATATATATTGTGATGGATGACCGGCTACAGACTCCGGTCGCCACCCCCAGGCCGCTAGGAGGAGCCCTCTGGACAGCATGATGGTGCCCCGAGCTCCAGCTGGGCCTCATGGACTTTGTAGTTTGTATACACAGCCCTGCTGGATACCTTGGGGGCCGCCGGGAGTCACTGTAAGGGGGCTAGTGGGCTCTTATGTGCCCTATAACCCGGGAGTGTGTCATCATCACGTGACAGGAAGGAACGACGTGCTCCCGGGCTGAAGAAAGGACTGTTTACCCTGACCCGGAGGGAATAAGGACTTGTGGGTTCGGCCAAGAACCACTTCTGGGTCAGGGGATATAAAAGGACTGTGGGAAATCCCAGACGTCGAGCTAAGCTGGGTGGAAGGGTGGCAACGCGTCTGGGAGTGGCGGATTGTGTTAATTGTTGTTTAATTATTGATTATTATTGAGTATTGTGGAGTGGAGAGTGCTTTGTGCACTAATTTGTCCAAATAAACTCATATTGGACTATAACTGGTGTCTGATGTCTAGTCTGAGGGTTCAAGGGGTCACGGAGACCCACAATCTGTCACTATATATATATATATATATATATATATATATATATCCATCCATCCAACCCGCTGAATCCGAACACAGGGTTACGGGAGTCTGCTGGAGCCAATCCCAGCCAACACAGGGCACAAGGCAGGAACCAATCATTATATATATATATATATATATATATATATATATATATTGAAAGTACATTATGCTATAAACTGTATAAGTGGAGTCCTGCCATGTGCAAAAGTTCGCTGACGACACTGCTATCGTGGGCTGCATCAGGAGTGGGCAGGAGGAGGAGTATAGGAACCTAATCAAGGACTTTGTTGAATGGTGCGACTCTAACCACCTACACCTGAACACCAGCAAAACCAAGGAGCTGGTGGTGGATTTTAGGAGGCCCAGACCCCTCATGGACCCCGTGATCATCAGAGTTGACTGTGTGCAGAGGGTGCAGACCTATAAATACCTGGGAGTACAGCTGGATGATAAATTAGACTGGACTGCCAATACTGATTCTCTGTGCAAGAGAGGACAGAGCCGGCTATACTTCCTTAGAAGACTGGCGTCCTTCAACATCTGCAATAAGATGCTGCAGATATTCTATCAGATGGTTGTGGCGAGCGCCCTCTTCTATGCAGTTGTGTGCTGGGGAGGCAGCATTAAGAAGAAGGACGCCTCATGCCTGGACAAATTGGTGAGGAACACGGGCTCTATTGTAGGCATGGAGCTGGACAGTTTGATATCTGTGGCGGAGCGACGGGCGCTGAGCTGACTCCTATCAATTATGGAGAATCCACTGCATCCACTAAACAGTGTCATCTCCAGACAGAAGAGCAGCTTCAGCGACCGACTGCTGTCACCATCCTGCTCCACTGACAGACTGAGGAGATCGTTCCTCCCCCACACTATGCGACTCTTCAATTCCACTGGGGGGTGGGGGTGGGGTAGTAAACATTAACATTATACAAAGTTATTGTCTGTTTTTACCTGCATTTTTATTACTCTTTTTAATTTAATATTGTTTTTTTTTTTGTATCAGTATGCTGCTGCTGGAGTATGTGAATTTCCCCTTGGGATTAATATCTATCTAATAAGAAACTTCCTTACCATCAGGGATAAGTGTCGGTCCATCCTATCTGCAAAGACATTCTTATTAATGGCATACTCTGAAAGAAATGCTCACCACCTCTTCTCTACCTTTAAGTCTCTCTTAAGTCCTCCTGCTGCTCCAAGACCTTGGTCATTCTCTCCTGATGATTTTGCTTCTTTCTTCTCTTTCAAAAGACCCCAAAGACATCTTCTGAGTCTCCTCTGTGTCATTCTCCTCTTTCATCCTTCACTACTGTAAATGACTCTGACATTTTAGACCCCTGTGCTCTAGACCCCATTCCTTCACACCTTTCTACAGTCCTTTTCTCCTTCCTTGATCCCCTATATCTTTTCTCTTTTCAATGCCTTACTGACCCCCAGTAACTTCTCCACTGATTTCATCCTTATGCTCAAAAACTCTCTGTCATCCCATCTGCCCTTGAGAATGTGGAATGGATATTTTCAGTTTACAGATAACTGTCCTTTTTATATTATAAGAAAATGTGTACTTGACAGTTTTCAGAAACTGTATATGTGACCTTTAACATATATTACTGATGCTGACCTGTGTGAGCAGTTCAAAAGAATCTGACTTTACCAGAAAGCTGCCTTTACCAGAAATGTATTTTTATAAACTGTTCTTCCTGTTTTACGAATAAGCTAAGCTATGAATTCATCTGTAACCGCCGTCTATTTTAAGCCCTAAAAGGCTCATGCATTAATCTGCCTTTATACGAACTTGTAAAGTTTGCACACAATCAGCTGATATAAAAGAGCTGAACTCTTTCCTGTCAGCGCGCATGCTACTGACACTCCAGTCTAGGTATGCAAGAATAAAAGAAAGCTTATGAACATTTCTTCTGGTGTGAGACTCTGACTCCTTCCATTTTACGGGTCAACAATTCTTTCTTCCACAGTTTTCTGGCACCCCAGATGGGACCAAAGACGATCGGTTGACTCCTTCAACGGAATTCGGTCCGGTGATCTGACCCAGACGGCAGACTGTCTTTGAGCTCCGACAGCAGGAAAAATCAGTTCCGGCAAACCTTAGGACTGCCCTGCGCTGGTCGACTTCTATGAACGGAGTCTCCGGTCTCCTTTGGACGTCCCAGAGTACAGGTCTCCTTTTTACTACACCAGTCCTAAATATCTAGTTCCCGGGGGAACCGTTGGGTATTTTGGGAGTTTTTTAGTGGTATGGGTGATACTGAAAATTAAATAGAAACTAACTGACGGACCTGGAAAAATCTACTCATATAAATAAGTGTTAAACTGGAAAATAAAGAAAGATTAGATATCCTTATCGGAATAAAAATTAAGGGAATAGTTGACGGGACATTAAGGTGCGTGGCACACCAGGAAAAGAACCCGTGTTCTATTATATGGCGATAAGGTTTTAAGGCTGGGACAATAGTTTAACACAGGAAATATAGACTCTTAAAGAGGAAAAAGAAGAATAAAGTGTACACTGGAAAAGAGTAGATCTTACATTGAAGGAAAATGGGTTCTGTCAGTAGTAAAGAAAAAATAAAAAATAATGAACAATCCGTGGAAAGGGGGAAGGGGATGACATTGGAAGGATTATTTTTGGAGGATCAACAGACGCCGAAAAAGGGGTCGCCGAGAAAATTAGTCGAGAAAAGTTCAGGTTTTGATTTTAAGAAAGCATGTAAAAAAAGTGGAATAAACAAAGTGGGGGCCGTTGGCCACTAGAGGGCACAGGTGAAGTACATGAGATACAAGAGATAAGGAAGATTCTGTGTAGAAATACACAGGGATGTTGTAATGGAGGTCCATATCGGATGGACATGTTTGACAGGTGGGAATTGGTCATTAAGGATCGAAATCTGGAGACTGTCCAGAAACAAAATAAATTATTGAGGGTTAGTGAAGATAAGAATAAAAAAGAGAAAGAAGAGTTATTAATTGCGTTACAGAAAGCCCGAACCCCTGAATCAGGAATGTCAACAGCCAGGAACAAAAAGAAAAATGATCCCAATAAAGACCCGATGTATCCCGTAATATGTCCTCCTCCACCACCCTACCAACTACCACCACCTCCCCCTGCCCCTCCAGTAATCCCGAGTGTCCCTCAGATGTCAAGTGACTCATCAGAAGATGATACTGATGCCCCTATAGACTCAGGGTCCACTCATACGAGTTCTGGTCAGACCCCTGTTGGTCGCAGAACCAGAGCACAACTAATCCAAGGCCCAGTTTTCTCTGTTTCTTCCGTCCCTCCGAGTTCCCAGAGATCCTCAGATCCCACAACCTCCTGTCCACTAATAGAGGTCCCCAATCCCCGCTACAACCCTGCCCAAGCAGTGAATGCCCAAAACCCCACCACTGTTATGATTCATCGAAACTGGGACATTCAGGAATTGAAAGATGTTGTTACTGAACTGCCGGACCCTAAGGCGGTGGGTGGACTGAAATTTGTGGAACAATTGGAACAGTTGGATAGTATGTATAAGCCCAACGCTGCGGAATGGACGCAGGTGTTAAGACGAAAGCTAGGCACTACTTGGGCCACTGTAAATCGAGGTACCCAAAATGGGCAACCTTGGGCTTGGAATACTGCTCTACATCGAGGGGACGGGGTGAATGGAAACGTCGCATTCCAGGAACAATGGGAAACTTTGAAACAGAATATTGCAGGAAAATATAAAAAGAGCACAGATTGGTCCCTCATCTCCGCCGCAAAACAAAAGAAAGATGAAACAGTAGATGAATGGGCACATAGAGTACAAGACTTGATGGCAAATCACTCTGGTTTGGAGAATGTGGACGACCGACACCGTGCAGCCGTGCCTCCTTTTGTTTCAGGACTGAGATCTGACATACAAAGTAAAGTACGCACTTCCTGTATTGGATGGGAAAGTGCTGCATTTGAGGAGGTGAAGCGTCATGCGGAACATGCAGAGCGCAAGACATCGCAAAAACAAGACCAAACTGCTGCTAAATTGTTGGCAGCTCAAATGAATTATTACACTGGGGGACGAGGAGGTCCTCCAAATCGCCGTGGGTTTGGTCCGAGAACAAGAGGACGAGGAAGAGGTCGAGGATTTGCCCAAGCCTCAGGCCCAAACCAATCCTCCTCTAGTCCCTACTGTTGTTACAATTGTGGTGAACCTGGACATTTCAGACGAGACTGTCCGAATCGAGGTGCACCTCGCCAACAACTGGGTCACCCCACTTTCAACCCCATGTTCTCTTCTGAGGACTATACTCCTGGTTTTCCAGAGAATCAAGGATGGCCATAGGAATCCACAGGGACCTACTGTTCTGCTTTACTTTCTCCTCTTTTGACTCCAGACTCTGAGACTGATCCTTTTCTTCCCCTGCATATTAATCAACAAGAGACTATGTTTCTAGTGGACACTGGTGCCACACGTTCAACTCTTTCTACAGTAAAGGTCCCTGCCTCGAATGATACAACCACCGTCCTCACCGCCTCAGGCCAACCCCATGTTCTTAAGGTCTCTGTCCCGTTACATGTCCAATCTAATCTGTCTGGCCCTTCCATCTCTCACCGTTTCCTCCTCAATCCCTTATGTCCTGTTAACCTTCTAGGCCGTGACCTCACGTCTAAATTATCTCTTTCCATGTCTGTGACTGAACATGGTTTTCACTGCTCTTCCCCAAAGTTATTTTATCAGGCCACCCGTCCTCGCCCCTCCTTTGCAGCTTGGACCCTTCTTCCCACCCCCACCTCCATGCTCCTCATGGCTTTACATTCCTTCCCCTCCTGTGTGTTTCCCCTACTCCAAGTCCCTGAGATTGCTCACTGTACAGCCCAGTATTTTCCCTCTGAGGTTGATATTCCCTGGGTCGAATCCTTCCTACGATCTGCTACTCCCCAGGAATCCCTATTTGTTCCATGTCTGTTTATTTCCTCCACCATGGCCGCAGCGGCTGTCCAACTTGATCACACCCAACAACCCTACTATTTAGGTGGATCTGTCACATTTCTTTAGCAAAATCATGCGAGGTTACTTGGGTTTCCATAGGTCCATGGGTGCAACAGTGTCTCCAACGCACTGATTGGCTCCCAGTAAAGCCTAATGTCTACGATACACCTGACCATCGTATCTTGAAAGTACTCCTCTACACCACTGTTTATGTCAACCGCTCATTCTGCACTCCTCCCCCTCATGCCCACTCCCTATTACATGTTGGTATCCCTCCTTTCCCGTGGTTGTCTGACATTCCGGATTCTCTTTGGGCTCAGGGAAAAAACGATTATGGTCGTATCGCCCAGTGCGAGCCTCTGGTGATCCACCCAAAATCCTCCTTCCGCGCGCATCGCGCTCAATATCCGCTCTCTCCTGAGGCGGAAGCTGGTATTTCTGCTGTTCACGCCGATCTGGTTAAACGGGGGGCTATAATTCCTATTTCTTACTCACCTGTGAATTCTCCTATTCTTCCTGTAAAAAAGGCCGACGGTTCATGGCGTTTCGTCCAAGATCTGCGTCAAGTCAATGCTGCTATTTTTCCTCGGGCTCCCATTGTTCCAAATCCCTCTACCATTCTCTCCACTATTCCCCCTTCTGCCCGATATTTCTCTGTAATTGACTTGGCCAATGCTTTCTTTTCTGTTCCTGTCCATCCCGACTCTCAATTTTGGTTTGCTTTCACTTTTCAGAACCGCCGGTGGACATGGACTGTCATGCCTCAAGGGTACACTGAGTCACCCTGTGTGTATGGACAAGCACTTGCACAAAATTTAGAGGGTTTCTGGCCAGAAGGAGGCAGCACACTTATTCAATATGTAGATGACATTATATTATGTAGCGACACACAGGTCTCCTGTGAACAAGACACACGAGCATTACTTTTGTTTTTAGCAGAAAATGGACATAAAGTTTCTAAAGCTAAGTTGCAATTGGTTTGCACAACCGTGAAATATTTAGGCCACACCATTACTAACGGTACGAGAGCTCTTTCCTCCGATCGTGTGACCACTATTCAAAATCTTCCTAGGCCCGTCACAAAACAACAAGTCATGTCTGTCCTAGGTATTCTTGGGTATTGTCGACAATGGATTTTAAATTTCACAGAGAGGGCCCAGCCACTCCAGGCACTGGCAAATACCCCTGACCTGCCTTTGACAGGCCGGGTAACCTGGACTCCGGATGCTGAACGCTCCTTCACTGATTTAAAAGCGTCTCTTCTTGCTGCCCCTGCTCTTGGATTGCCTGATTATTCTTGTCCATTCACTCTGTTTGTGGACGAAAAGGGGGGATATATGAATGCAGTCCTAACACAATTACATGGGGATAAACAAAGGCCAGTAGCCTATTTTTCAAAAAAGTTAGACCCGGTAGCAACTGCCCTACCCCCTTGTCTAAGAGCAGTGGCTGCAACGACTGAAGCCGTTCTAGCCAGCACTGACATAGTACTCATGAGTCCACTGACAGTAAAAGTACCACATGCCGTACATTCCATTTTAATACAGGCAAAAACCTCACATTTAACTGCCGCTAGGGTAATACATTATCAAAATGTACTATGTACCCTGTCTAACGTTACCATAGAAAGGTGCTCCACCCTCAATCCAGCCACGTTATTACCAACTGAGGGGGAAGGAGAGCCTCATAACTGCCAAGAAGAAATAACTCGTATAAGTAAACCACGCTCAGACTTACAGGAAACACCTCTAAATTCAGGTGAAACACTTTTTGTGGACGGCTGTTCACTAAGACTGGAAAATGGAGCTCCATCCACCAGTTATGCGGTGGTCCAAGGGGACCGCCTACTGGAAGCAAAGCGACTCACATCAAATTTAAGTGCACAAGCAGCCGAACTCATAGCATTAACCCGAGCCTGTCAATTGTCCGAAGACAAGGAAATCACTATTTACACAGATTCCCGATATGCTTTTGGGGTGTGCCATGATCATGGGGCCCTCTGGAAATTGAGGGGTTTTAAGACCAGTACTGGCAAACCAATACAACATCAGGCATTGATTGAGGCATTGCTGGATGCCATAACCAAACCCTCAAAATTGGCTATTGTAAAATGCAAGGCACACACTGGTAAACAGGATCCTGTCAGTAAAGGGAATGAATTGGCTGACTATTATGCAAAAGACACCGCACACAGTAACTCTCCGATTTCTATATTTCAGCAAAGTCAGGACCTGAACATGGATAACTTGGTTGTTTCTTTGCAGAGTGCCGCCACTGACGCAGAAAAAAGACAATGGAACAAAGCAGGGTCTCTTCAAGAAGGTGTTTGGACCCACAAACAAACTAACAAACCTTTCCTCCCTAAAGCTTCTTTCCCAGGAATGGCTAAAATAGCTCATGGACTGGATCATGCAGGAAGGGACGCCATGATACAGGACATAGAAAAAACCTGGGAAGGTAACTGGGTTCTCGGATTTTGCAGATAAGTTTTGTAAACGATGTGCCTTGTGTCAGAAATTCAATGTAGGAAAAGGCACTCAGGTAAGTCCCGCCGTCACCCCTAACCCAATGGGGCCATTTGAACATTTGCAAATGGATTTCATTGAGTTAACTCCATCAAGGGGCTACCGATACTGTCTGGTCATTGTTGATGTGTTCTCACGATGGGTAGAGGCTTTCCCTTCAAAACATAACGATGCTAAAACAGTAGCAAAAGCTTTGGTCAAAGAAATCAATCCGAGATGGGGTATACCACAGAAATTACAAACTGACAATGGGACTCATTTCGTTAATACGGTCATAAATGAATTGACCACCTGGCTCCAAATTAATGTTCACCACTATTGTAAATATCATCCACAAAGTGGAGGCATAGTCGAACGGTGCAACGGCACCCTAAAATTAAAATTAGCCAAAATATGCGAACAAACTAATCTGTCTTGGCCGGATGCCCTTCCCTTAGCTCTGATGGGATTAAGGGGTCGGACACATCGACAATTGGGACTCTCGCCGTTTGAAATTCTTACCGGTCGGCCCATGCCCATTGGTATGGTTGTGGGAAATGTGAACTTGCATACTGTAGACAATGATCTTCTTTCTAGTCTTACAGGTCTTAGAACCGCCCTAAAAGAGGTTAATCAACAAGTGCAGCAGGCCTGGAGAGACAGCCCACCTGTTAAAGATTCCCCTATTCCATTGGGTACCTGGTTTCTGGTCCGCGATACTCGGAGGAAACATTGGCATCAACCAAGGTGGAGAGGCCCATTCCAAGTCCTGCTGTCCACTCCCCACGCGGTAAAGGTTGAAGGACTTCCTGCCTGGATCCACGCGTCTCATTGTAAACCATGGCGATCCTGAAGATGATTCTTACTCTGTACCTCATTGTCCCTTCTGGGGGGCAACGGCGGACGGGAGGTGACAGGCTCCTTTATCAGGCCAAACTGGCTAACAACGTTAAATATCCGAACATTTCACTCACCACCGGCATCACTACTACTGTGAGGGTAGACTTTTGCTATATTGTGGACTGTGGTGACGGTCGCCAAACCGATTGGTTTTGGTCAGATAAGTATGTCTGTGTTTCAAGTCCAACAGATGCTGAAGATTGGTGTAGCCGTTGGGGTTTGGTGTTTTCTAACACAGGCCCCCATGATTGGGGTTATGTACCCCATAAGGCTATGACCCATGATCTAAAATATCGCTTTTCCATCATTAAGGGACATACTAACTCTGCTTGTGACTCCGGAGAATGTAATCCTCTCATTATCACACTTAAGGACCCTTCCCCACATGACACTGGTACGTACATATTAGGAGCCTACGTCTCTGGAAAGGACCCCCTAGGAAAATTTAACCTGATAGTTACCGACCCTCTCCTTAACATTTCTCCCAACATCTCTGCCTCTACCACCTCTAACACCCCACCTCCAACCACCACTAACACAGATAAACCCATAACCCGCATTTCTTATTTGAACATCACTACCCTTTATTCCACCTTTTCCATAGAAACTGGGTACGGTGACCAAAACCGCTGGTTGCAATGGATCCTCTATTCAGCCCGACAGGTAAACCAGTCTGATTGCTATGCTTGTGCCACCGCTCGCCCCCATCTTGGCACTACCCCATTTCCCTTAACAAACCTCTCTGACCCTACTGGCTTTCCCTGCCTTCTTTATTTATTCACTACGCCCTCTCCTATACCTACTAAGTGCAATACTTTACACACCCTTTTTCCCCCAGTCCCCCCCATGACTTCCCCAATGTTCAGACCCTACCTTGGTAATTATACCTGTTTTTTGCACGTCTCTTCTAACAAGACTGCCGTTCCCCTGGGTGCCCCACCCCCTCCTTATTGTTCAGTCACATATAATGTTTCCATTGACCCTACCCCAAATTCCTCCCTGCCAGCCGATATCTCCATCACCTGGTTCACCTCCCAAGTCACTGCACGTGCGGATGTTTGGTGGATGTGCCGAAGGTCCAAATTGCTACATATCCTTCCACCAGACTGGACCGGTGCCTGCACCCTTGTCCAACTAGTTATGCCCTTCCGTCTCCTTCCCTTACATGGACAACAACCCTCCCCTACCCCCCATCCTCATAGGATCTGTAGATCCCTCGTATCCCTCGCCAATTTTTCATTACACGGCCCTGGTGTATATATTGATTCCATTGGGGTGCCCAGAGGTGTACCTAGCAAATTCAAAGCCCGTGACCAGGTTGCCGCCGGTTTCGAGTCTATTTTTCCCTTGATCACAATAAACAAAAATGTGGACTGGATAAATTACTTATACTATAATCAGCAGCGGGTCCTAAATTTTACTAAAGAAGCTATCGCAGGCATACATGAGCAGTTAGATAAAACCTCACTTATGACCTGGCAAAATCGCCTGGCCTTGGGACATGTTGTTAGCCGAAAAAGGAGGTGTCTGTGCTATGTTCGGAGATACCTGCTGCACATATATCCCCAACAATACTGCTCCTGATGGCTCCATCACGCGTGCCCTGGCTGGCCTAACTGCCCTTTCTCTAGAATTGTCTCAGAACTCTGGGATTGATACTCCCCTAGATGAATGGTTCGCGTCATGGTTCGGCCCTTGGGCCCATCTTTTTAAATCAGTTTGTATCTCCCTCGCGATAGGTCTCCTTTTGTTACTACTCACTTTGTGCTGCATCGTTCCTTTAGTCAGGCATCTGGATTCCCGTCTTTTTTCCAACACCATGGCAAAGGCTTTCCTCCTCCATGAAGAACGCACTCTCGTCTATGATCCTGAGAATGTTTCCCTTTAGTTACCCGATTCTTTTTTCTGCTCAAAAGGGTCGAGTGTGGAATGGATATTTTCAGTTTACAGATAACTGTTCTTTTTATATTATAAGAAAATGTGTACTTGACAGTTTTCAGAAACTGTATATGTGACCTTTAACATATATTACTGATGCTGACCTGTGTGAGCAGTTCAAAAGAATCTGACCTCACCAGAAAGCTGCCTTTACCAGCAATGTATTTTTATAAACTGTTCTTCCTGTTTTACGAATAAGCTAAGCTATGAACTCATCTGTAACCGCCGTCTATTTTAAGCCCTAAAAGGCTCATGCATTAATCTGCCTTTATACGAACTTGTAAAGTTTGCACACAATCAGCTGATATAAAAGAGCTGAACTCTTTCCTGTCAGCGTGCATGCTACTGACACTCCAGTCTAGGTATGCAAGAATAAAAGAAAGCTTATGAACATTTCTTCTGGTGTGAGACTCTGACTCCTTCCATTTTATGGGTCAACAATTCTTTCTTCCACACAACATTATATATATCTGCTCAGAATAATTAAAGGAACACTTTGAAAGCACATCAGATCTCAATGGGAAAAAAAAAAATCCTGCTGGCTATCTCTACTGATGTGGACTGATATGGTGATGTGTTAGGAACGAAATGATGGCAGCCACATCATTTGAGGGAAATGAAAATGATCAACCTACAAAGGGCTGAATTCAAAGACACCCCGAAAATCAAAGTGAAAAAAACGATGTGTCAAGCAGGCGAGTCCATTCTGCTGAAATGTCATTGCAGTAACTCCAAATCGTACTCAGTAGTTTGCTTGGCCCCCACATGCTTGTATGCAGGCCTGACAACATCCTAATAAGATGACGGATGGTGTATTGGGGGATCTCCTGCCAGATCTGGACCAGGACATCAGTGAGGTTCTGGAGAGGCTGAGGTGAAACCAGGCAGCGTCGGATGGACCGAAACATAAAGTCCCACCCAAAGGTGTTCTATTGGATTGAGTTCAGTCGAGTGAGCATGGGGGCCAATCAATGGTATTAATTCCTTCCTACTCCAGGAACTGACTACATACTCTCACACCAAGAGGAACACAGGACCCACTATAGCAACATAAGGTCTGACAATGGGTCCAAGGATTTCATTCCGATACCTAATGGCAGTCAAGGCGCTGTTGTCTAGCCTGTAGAGGTCTGTGTGTCCTGCCATGGATATGCCTCCCCAGATATACCATCACTGACCAACCACCAAACCAGTCATGCTAAATGATGTTACAGCGAGCATAACGTTTTCCACAGCTTCTCCAGACCCTTTCACATCTGTCACATGTGCTCAGGGTGAACCTGCTCTCATCTGTGAAAAGGACAGGGTGCCAGTGGTGGACCTGCCAATTCTGGTCTTCTATGGCAAATGCCAACTGAGCTTCACCGTGCCCACTAGAGGACATTGGGCCCTCAGGCCACCCTCATGAAGTCTGTTTCTAATTGTTTGGTCAGAGACATTCACACCAGCTTTCTGCGTGCCTGCTGGAGGTCATTTTGTAGGCTCTGGCAGTGCTCATCCTGTTCCTCTTTGCCCGAAGGAGCACATAGCAGTCAGTCCTGCTGTTGGGTTAAGGACCTTCTACGAGGGGCCCTGTCCAGCTCTCCTGGAATCTCCTCCCTGCCCTTGAGACTGCACTTGGAGACACAGCAAACCTTCTGGCAATGACAGGCACATATTGATGTGCCTGCCATCCTAGAGAAGTTGGACTACCTGTGTCAGCTCTGTAGGGTCCAGGTATGGCTGCATGCTACCAATAGTGACACTGACTGTAGCCAAATGCAAAACGAGTGACAAAACAGATGAGGAGGGAAAAATGTCAGTGGCCTCCACCTCTTAAGCCATTTCTGTTTTGGGGGTCGTCTCATTGTGGCCCCTCTAGTGCACCAAAGCAGCTGAAACTGATGAACAAGCCCCTCTTTATTTCATGTACAATACTTGTAAGCTGCTCAAAGCACATTAAAAAACTACAGAAAAAAACTGTTTACAGGTCCAAATCAAGAGGTGTCTGAAACTAAAACACTTATCCACACATACCAATATATACTGGAGTTATGAACAAAATGGAGTTACAAACAGCCTCTTGGAACAGAACCTGCTTGTAAGTAGGAGATAGACTGTAATGGATTACACAGCCTTAAATAATCTCACCCAATCCTATATTTTGGAATGTCTGTCTGTCCCCTTACACTCCTAGTCATAACCTCAGATTGCTTATAATTTCAAGAGCCAATCTGAAAAGAATTGGTAAGGTGGCCTGTTGCTGTTACACACCTAAAATTTAGAATACTTTAGCAATAGAAAAATCGGCAGGCTAATACTGTAGAACAATTTAAAAAAATGGCTTTTCATAGATACATTTTTAGTTGTATCCCTGTTAGTTTATATGGGCAGTGAATTCTAATTTTCCTCTGGGTTCTGCAGTTCCATATTAATCTGTACTATTCTCTGCTGTATCTTCCATTTCATCTGTGGTGATGATGTACTCCACCAGCTCATCAAGATACCACACTGCCTTGTGTTTATGGATTGAATTCCAGATGTCCCAGGGGTCCACATGGCCATCATCAAATTCTTCATGTGAAGCATGTAAACCATGAGGACTGATTGAGGTAGAATGTTAGGTGGAATGTCCAGTGGGGGCCGTGCAGTATTTTAGTAGTTTTGCCTTAGATCCCCAGCAGATTATTTTTCTTTAACCTAACTGGAACTGTTGCTTTTTTTCTGTCCTGCTAGCCATTTGACGTTACATTTTTGTTTGTTACATACTGTATAGTATTACTGCCTAATCTTGAATTATGTTTTATATTACTTTTTATTTCAACTTGCAAAGCAGTTGGAGCTACATTGTTTATATGGAAATGTGTTTAAATGTAGATGTTGTATCCAAGAGTTTGTTCCTTCATGAAAACTGTTTGCCACATTCAGAACACCCATAAGTCATCTCTCCTTTGAGTATTTTAGTGTGGATCAGAGGAGTATTTTTGTGCTGGAATTGTCTACCACATTCAGAAGAGCAATACTACTCTCAGGTTTAAATTTTTCTAAATTTTCTTGGTGTGCATACTCTCAAAACAGGAGTGAACTTCACTCTTTAGTCAGGACAGTCTCATTGTACTTCTTAACTTCTCACTCTCTTAAGTTTGCCACAAGGATGCAGTTTATAAGCTGCATTGCTCCTACTAAGGCTTCTTTTTGCAGGTCATAAGGAGGCACTGTAATTTGTTAAGATGGGCCTAAATGTTTTTCTTTATCAATCTTGTTGATCCTAAAAAAACAGGAACTTTTTTTTTTGTCCCATATTTCATTTGTCATATCTCATCTCTCCATTCTTAGGACTGAGTTGAAATTAGAAACTGATACTATTACGTCTGGTTTTCTGGCCTCTGTTTTTCAGTCAGTACTGTTGTTCCACAACTGACATGCACCTCCTCATTTTCCATTGTGCAGTCTGAGTTGTGGTCCCAGTGTCTTTGTGGTGGTGGTAAGATGTACTTCTTGCAGAATATCCAGCCAATGAGCCTGGCGACTTTGTGCTGTTGTGAAGTGTATAATCCTTCAGCAATCAGTACCTTGAACTCAGCAATGAGATGTGTGACTATTTCCAGTTTTCTTTATTAGGAGCAACAATTCTGGATTATTTTTGTAATTTTTTTCTACCAATGATCTGAACCTTCTTCTCTCTAAGCCACTGTTTTGTGCACCTATGATTAGGTGTTCACCTTTTGGTTAGTTCGCCCCTCATAAGCCATACATGGTTGAGTTCTGTGTCCACATGAGGCTGCTGGAGAGGGGAAGTATTTACCACTTCACTTTTAGTTTCCCCAATTTGTTCGTTTTTGTTTTAAAACCTTTTGAATTCTTTCTTCTTCTGCTTAGCATATTGTACTGTGTTCAGCTGTGGACAAGGTGGGGGAGTTTCTATAATTTGTTTTCTGTCTTATGTGAGTTCTTTCATGTCTCTGAAGACAGCTTCTCCGTGAAAACTTTTTGTCACATTCAGTACAGCAATACGGCTTCTCTCCTGTGTGAATTCTTTGGTGGCTCTGAAGATAGTTTTTCCATGAAAATGCTTTGCCACATTCAGAACAACAATACGGCTTCTCTCCTGTGTGAATTCTTTGGTGGCTCTGAAGATAGCTTTTCCAAGAAAACATTTTTCCACAATCAGAACAGCAATATGGCTTCTCCCCTGTGTGAATTCTTTGGTGGCTCTGAAGATGGCTTCTCTGTAAAAACTGTTTGCCACATTCAAAGCAGCAATATGGCGTCTCTCCCGAGTGAATTTTCATGTGTATCAGGAGAGTATTACGGTGCGAGAATTGTTTGCCACATTCAGAACAGCAATATGAATTCTGTCCTGCGTGAATTCTATGGTGGCGCTGAAGATGGCTTCTCCGTGAAAACTTTTTCCCACATTCAAAACAGCCGTGACGTTTGATTCCTGTATAAAGTTTAAAAGAAAAAAAAAAAGCTTAGTTTTTAACACACTGCTTTAATACTGACATTATTTTATAACATTAAATAGATGTTGGTTTAATTTATGAACAAATTTTGATAAGCATTAACAAACAAGTAGCACGTAAAAAGACACTCAACTAGAAAATGAAAAATATGAAAAACTATTCTACACATGGGCATAATCCAAAAAGTTTAAATAGTAAAATAAATAGATCCCATGAGATAGGCACAATCAGCAAGATAGATTTTTTTCTTTTTCTACATTACAGAACGTCATCATCATGTTGTCATATTCTTAAAATATTATAAAAAATTATATATATTTTTTTAATTATTGGAGGTAGAAGGTGATCTTCAACTATCATATTGGTGACTGCCATATCAAACATGTGAAATTCAATTCTATTAAACAGAATGTGTCTTAATATTTTTAAACAATTAGTCTGAAGCCTACTGACTCCATAATGCATTTTTTTTTGTTATTTGATTTTAAAAAGAGGCAGAGGATAGCAAAACAAAAAGATTTAAATATGCAACGAGAACAGAACAAAACTTCAATGAATAAAACACGCAGGTCACTGAAAAATCCCAGAGACCCAAATGACACCTGACCTGAAACAGCAAACTGGACACTTGTGGCCAAAATGCAAAATATACTTCTGTCTTCATACCACCTGCGGCAGGGGCTTTTTTGTTGCAAATGGATTTAAAAATGTATTTAATGTTTTTAATTTCTTCAGCTAAAACGGGCCTCCAGAAAAGCAGCATCATTTTGTGAGAGTTTTGGTAAATTAATAAAATTAAAAAGTACAACAATCACTCCGAAGATGGGGGTTCAACAAAAGGGATGTTCAGGAAAAAATATAAAATAAAATAAACGTATTAATTTCCAAGCAGACGCTAGAGATATTATCTATACAGTGGAACCTTGGTTCATGAACATCTCGGAACACATACAAATCGGTTTATGACCAAAAAGCTTGCCAAACATATGCATCTGCTCACGATCACAAACTCGGTATATGAACAAGCCAGTCTCCCTTTCAGTATGTATGTGCAGATGATTTCCGCACGTGTTCAGTCTTTCCCTGTGCAGCGAGGGAGAGAGAGGCGTACGCACATGCGCGCGAGCGAGAGAGAGAGTGAGACGTGCAAGAGCGAGAGAGAGAGACGTGCAAAAGCAAGAGAGAGAGACGTACGTGCGCGTGTGTGAGTGAGCGAGAGAGAGAGAGGCAGGCAGGCGTACGCACGCGCGCAAGCGAGAGAGAGAGGCAGGCGTACGCACGTGAGCGAGAGAGCGAGAGGCAGGCGTACGCATGCACGAGAGAGAGAGGGAGAGAGACGTGCGTACGAGAGAGAGGGAAGGAGCGAGGCAGGCACGCAGGCGTACGTGCGCGCGCGAGAGACAGGCACGCGAAAGAGAGAGAGAGAGAGGCGCGCGCGAGAGAGAGAGAGAGAGAGAGAGAGAGAGAGAGAGAGAGAGAGAGAGAGAGAGAGAGGCATGCGCGAGAGAGAGAGAGAGGCGCGTGAGAGAGAGAGAGAGAGAGAGGCATGCACGAGAGAGAGAGAGGCGCGCGAGAGAGAGAGAGAGAGAGACGTACGCGCGAGAGAGAGAGATGTACGCACGTTAATGCCTCATCTCGATAAAGATCTGCTCATGAACATACAGAACAAAAACATAAATGTAACAGACAAGAGGAGACCATTCATCAGTTCATCAAGTCTGTTGGTTTAGCTAACAGCTAAGCTGTCCTAACATCACATCAAGATAACTCTTAAAGATTGTCAAGAGGAGATAAGAAAGCGAGATAATAATAATAACTAGGGGGCTTCGTCCCCTGCTCGCTTCGCTCGCCAACCCCCATATTTGGTTTTCTGGATACACACTTTTAAGATTTTTTTTTTCTTTAAATTGTTGCTATTTCATTAGTTTCACTTTTATTTCCGACCTTCTGTAAAAACAATATTTGTAATCTTGTGAGTCCCAATATGCTGAATCTTTTTAATGAGGTCAGGATAGGTTTCTCTGTTTGGAATTTCAGCATAGACAAAACGATCTACATCATCAGCAGTTTTTTTACAAAGTAAAAAAGTAAGTAGAGTTCTGCATTGGACTCCTGTCTGTAAAGTCGTGCTATTTTCCTCTCACAGTTCCAAAAGTACATGGGGTTACCAAGGTGATACCCCAGCTTTTGTTTAGGTTTTTGTACAAGGGCTAGACAGAATAAATGTCAGAGGTTCACTGACATTTGAGAAGAGCTTTACTATAATTATCTAAACCAGCAGTCCGTTTTAGGCCTGTGAATGCTGAAGCCTCCTGTTGAGTTTGGAGTCGGGCTGCCTGGAGTGAGATCTCTCTATAGGTAGGCAAGTGAAGGTCCTGAGACCTCCTTTATAAAGCTTGAGTACACACAAAATGAGACAAATTGTGCATATGCCCATTCAAATGGTCAAGATTTACAAAAGAAAACTTCACAGGAGAACAAATGTATATTTACAGCAACTCTGACCAAGGCATACATAATATTTCAGAGAAACTGGGAAATAATGACACTCTTGATCAAGTAGTAAAATGCAGCCAAACCAGCTAAATGATGACTCTCAAGGATAATAATTCCTTTCACCGAGCTGCTCTTACAAAAGGTGTGTTGAAGTGACAAACACAAACAAAAAAATGACTATAATGTACAGACTGTATTTTAGTTCCATTTAAAAGAGCCAATGATAAGTATTTGCACTAAAGAAATTGGTTTATCATCACTTTATATTGGGTGGGTGTTGTCACTTCACAGGGAGCTGGTCAACATGTGATGAAATGTCTGCGATAATAGTTTCGAAAGACAGAGCTATCAAAGACAGTAGATATTCGTGTATATCCAAAAGCAAATCACAAATCGTCATTTCTGTCAAATAAATCGCCATATGCAGGTCCTTCGCTTTTCCCTGATGGAGAAACAGGATGGTCGTACAATATAACACACACGAATTCTAATAAACAAAAAATACCCACACAGTATTTTGGGTCCAAATTAGCCATACGTTCCCACGTATTTAGCCCACTTCTGTCATCTCAATGTCTGTCGCAACATTACTTTATTAATGCGTATCTAAAAGTCAAAGCAAAATGTCCCTTTATTAAATCAAATCAAGCAAATCTCAGAACGGAACATATGCAAGGTCTCATTGATCACGTTCAAAATTCAAATATCAGCAATTCAGACAAATTCAAAGCAGGTAAAGCAGTAATATACCATCTTCATATCAAGGAAGTCGAAGAGCATTGCAACAGTTGTATCATGATGCAATGGCAACATCCCAAACTATCGGTCGGACAGATTTATTTATTACAATGACGTGTAATCCACACTGGCCAGAAATCCATTGATTCTTGAGAAAAATGCCACCAGCTACATCGGCTCTGGACATTCCGACTTTTTTTAAGTAGATTGTTTTATCAGAAAGTCTTAGTTTGATTGAAAGAACTCTAAACGGTGTTAGGACAAATCAGAGCATACATTTACACGATCGAATTTCAAAAACGGGGTTTACCTCACATGCATTTATTGGTTACTTTGCAAAATAAATTATTAACTGCTTAAGGTGTAGATTGGTTTGTCTGTGCTCAAATTCCAAAACAGAGAAACCTATCCTGAATTATGGTACAAAATCATTAAACACGTGTCCCACGTTTCATAAGATTCATTATGTTGGGACTTAACAGAGAAAAAAAAAAGTGTTTAAAGAATTTTCCAAAAGCGTTTGTACAATCAACAGACATGACTAAGACTGGCTTTCCCGTGTCACGAACAACACACTTATCACGGAAAGAAAGATAGTAAAATTGTGATAATCGATAACTCAATGATTGTACCATATAACCCATATTTGCTCCAATGATTCAAATGTCATATTAATGTCGAGTATTGTGTATCAGTTATGAATATTAAGTAAATCTACAAGTACATTCATAAAGGGCATGATACAATATGCGCAACTATCGAAAGAACAGTCTCAGGACGAGGTTCAAGCATATTTTGATACTCAGTACGTCAGTGCAATGGAAAGCGGGTGGCATTTAATGGAATCGCCAATGCACGGTCAAAGTCATTCTGTTGAATTATTACCGATTCATTTACCAGGTCAGAATATGATTCAATTTAAAGGGGGCAAAGAAGCAGAGGCTTTAAAAAGTAGCAAAAAACAGAAATACAAAATTAATGGCTTATTTTGAACTTAATGAAACATGTAAATGCAAAAGCATATACGTTTGCGCAAACCCCTCAACATTATACATGGCAGAAATAAAAAGGAGTGTAACATCCAAGAAAAATTGCAAAAGTGTTGCTCGACTAAATATTGTACCACTAAAAGATATTGAATGGTTCCATTTAAAATTGTTATGTGAATCAAAAGGAGCAACATCGACTAAAGATGTTCTAACTATAGATGGAACTACGTACAGTACGTTTCAAGAAGCGGCACAAGCAGCTGTGTTATGTAAATAGGACGACTATATGTTTGAAATGATGTCTGATGCCACTTCTGTAATGATGCCTGACAAATTAAGACACTTCTTTGTGTACTTAATTATGACGGCTGAAGTTGATGCTTTACAATTATGGGAAGCGTTCAAAGGACCATTAACCGAAAAGTCAAATAAACAAACAGCTCTTTCGATTATCAAAGAAATGTTAGAAGCAGAAGATTTAACGATTCAGCAATTTGGACTTCCACAAGAAATTAACGAATCAGAGGTAAAGAAAGAGATAACAGCAAATGAAAATTTAACAGTAGAAGACCATAGAAAATTGTATCAGGAAATGTACTCACAAATGATGATCAAAGATCAATTTGACACAATACAAAGAGGTCTTCTCGGAGAAATTACGCAGTGGCTATTCGTCATAAATGGACCGGGCAGAACAGGAAAAACATTTTTGTATAAATGTTTAGTCCATTATTACAAAAACATGACATCAATAGCGTGGACAGGTATAGCAGCAATTCTTTCATACAGAAAAAATAGCTCACAAAACGTTTAATCTACCTTTAAATATCACAGATGAAAATGTTACATTGAAATGGAAAAAGATGAAACAAGAAATGCAACAGAATGAAATATTTATTTGGGATGAAGCATCAATGACCCACAAACAGTATTAAATGTAATTGACAAAAATGCATTTGGATCTGATCAACCATTTGCGGGTAAAACCTTTATACTGGGAGGCGACTTTAGACAAGTTCTACCAGGAGTCAAGAAAGGAGGGCTAAGGCAAATTTATGAAACATGCCTAAAGAGTGGGCCTTTATGGTCTTTGTTCCAATTATTCACATTACAAAGAAATATGCGAGCAAATCCAAATTCAGATGATTTCACAAACTGGCTACTAGACATTGGAAACTTTAAAATTCAAAATCTCCCAATAAAAAAAGACTTATGTACAAATCTAATGAAGAATTTTATCCCGAAGGATTATCAACAGAAGAAATGAGTACATGGGCAATCATAGCAGCAAGAAATGATGAAGTCAAAAGAATTAACAAGAAAACTGTATAACGATTACACGGCAAATTGGTTAAATGCGTATCAATAGACTATGCTGAAGCAGTTGGTGCTGCTAGTGCCAAAGATGAAAACATCAACTTATAATATCCCGTAGAATATCTACAAGCGTTAACACCGTCCGGACTCCCACTGGTGAATTACTGTTAAATGAAGGATGTATCATAATGTTATTGTGTAATTTATGTATGAGTGAAGGGCTATGCAATGGAACAAGATTAATTGTATTGAAATAGGTAGAACAATTCTAACATGTAAAATTTTAACAGGTGACACGAAAGGTAATGTAGTATATATTCCGAGATTAACAAACATAAAAGGAGATCTTCATATGCCATTCGTATTAAAACGTTTACAGTTTCCCATGAGAATAGCTTTTGCTATGACAATTAAATCACAGGTACAAACATTCGAAAAAGTCGGTTTATTTATTAGAGAGAAAGAAACGAAATTCACTCATGGGCAGTTATACGTTGTGTTATGACGATGCAAGACCAAACACGGAATCAAAATCCAATGCAATCTTGAAGAAAAGTTAATTCCAAATATTGTTTTACTGATGTTTTATAGTAAAAGAAAACAATGCATATGTAACAAATCCCATGAGGGGAAAAAAAGAAAAAAACACAATCTCTTAAAATGATATCTCCGAAAAAACAAACCTGGGGGCAAAGTCTCTAGTATAGTATGTATGTGCATATGTGCATACATACGTGTATATTATATAATATATATTATATAAATAATATATAATATACACACACAGAAACTATGTATTATATATATATTTGTGATGGCCAAAAGAAAGCAGGGTGTTTGGAGTTATTTTACTCTACTGAGAAATAATGATTCAAAGCGGGATATGTGTCAGAAAGTCGTATGTTATTACGCAAACACCACAAACCTGGTAAAACGCGTGGAAGTCAGACACATTGCTGAACACGAGGAGATCAGAAGAGAGCACAAACACTCAGGCTAAAGAGCATGGCCTGGCTGCCAAAGGGCCGTAGTCGACTCTTAAAGAAGCCTTCCAGAAAGGCAGGCAGTACCCAGCGAATGTTAGTACTGTAAACTGATGTGGGGGTCTTGAAACTGAATAGACAAAGAACAATGTTTGGTTTTAATGAGGAGCAAATTATGTTTATAGCTTGATGAATTGAGAAACTTAGAACGCATTTTCAAACTTTCAAATTAGCTTTATTTCACTTGGGCTGTGCTAAAAGGGTGTGTGCAGAGGGTGCAGACCTAAAAATACCTGGGAGTGCAGCTGGATGATAAATTGGACTGGACTGCCAATACTGATGTTCTGTGTAAGAAAGGACAGAGCCGACTATACTTCCTTAGAAGGCTGGCGGCCTTCAACATCTGCAATAAGATGCTGCAGATGTTCTATCAGACGGTTGTGGCGAGCGTCCTCTTCTACACTGGACAAACTGGTGAGGAAGGCAGGCTCTATTGTAGGCACGGAGCTGGACAGTTTGACATCTGTGGCAGAACGACGGGCGCTGAGCAGACTCCTGTCAATTATGGAGAATCCACTGCATCCACTAAACAGTATCATCTCCAGACAGAGGAGCAGCTTCAGCGGCAGACTGCTGTCACCGTCCTGCTCCACTGACAGACTGAGGAGATCGTTCCTCCCCCACACTATGCGACTCTTCAATTCTACTCAGGGGGTAAATGTTAACATTATACAAATACTGTCTGTCATATCTGCATTTTTATCACTCTTTGATAGTTTTTTATCAGTATGCTGCTG
This sequence comes from Erpetoichthys calabaricus, assembly GCF_900747795.2. Classification (NCBI taxonomy): domain Eukaryota; kingdom Metazoa; phylum Chordata; class Cladistia; order Polypteriformes; family Polypteridae; genus Erpetoichthys; species Erpetoichthys calabaricus. Next base: position 68,988 of record NW_026261578.1, on the reverse strand, counting down.
CTGGAGTATGTGAATTTCCCCTTGGGATTAATAAAGTATCTATCTAAAAGCGGCAGTCCCAAGTGTTAATTGTTCAATGGTACAGGCGCATCTTCTCCTCTCACCTGTAGGTGTGCCCAGTAATAATAGCTTCTCTAGTTTTTCAGCAGCCCAAGTGTTGCCCGCTCTTGCCAGTGATACGAGCAGTGATGTTGAGGAGCCCCTCATCAGCAGTGATGACAAAGTGAATCTGTTTTTAGGCAGTGCAAATGAAACAGACAGTGAAACTGAAGAGATTCTGATGAATCTAAAAGTGATGCTCGCTAGGTATTTGCATTGTTATTATACTTTTTACACTTCACATCGTGTACTTTTAGAGTTTTACAAGAATAAAAATGTCATTTGTTGAGCCAAAAAAATGTATGCTTTTTACAGAAAACATCAAACACTAATGCTTGTTCTTCTTTCACAGATCGTTTTCAGGAACTGAACACGTTTAATAAATTCTGTTAATAAAAAAAGTAAACAAGTCTGATCTTTGGCACTACAGTAATCCCTCGCTATATCGCGCTTCACCTTTCGCGGCTTCACTCCATCGCGGATTTTATATGTAAGCATATTTAAATATATATCGCGGATTTTTCGCCGCTTCGCGGGTTTCTGTGGACAATGGGTCTTTTAATTTCTGGTACATGCTTCCTCAGTTGGTTTGCCCAGTTGATTTCATACAAGGGACGCTATTGGCAGAAGGCTGAGTAGCTACCCAGCTTACTTTTCTCTTTCTCTCTCTTGCGCTTTCTCTGATTCTGACGTAGGGGGTGTGAGCAGGGGGGCTGTTCGCACACCTAGACGATACGGACGCTCGTCTAAAAATGCTGAAAGATTATCTTCACGTTACTATCTTTTGTGCAGCTGCTTCCTGAAACGACATGCTGCACAGTGCTTTGCATACTTAAAAGCTCGAAGGGCACGTATTGATTTGTGCTTGAAAAACAAACTCTGTCTCTCTCCCTGCTCCTGACGGAGGGGGTGTGAGCTGCCGCCTTCAACAGCTTTGTGCCGCGGTCCTTCGCATACTTAAGCCAAACAGCCCTATTGATTTGTTTGCTTTTCTCTATCTCTGTGACATGATCTGCTTCTGACACACTCCTTTGAAGACGAAGATATGTTTGCATTCTTTTAATTGTGAGACGGAACTGTCATCTCTGTCTTGTCATGGAGCACAGTTTAAACTTTTGAAAAAGAGACAAATGTTTGTTTGCAGTGTTTGAATAACATTCCTGTCTCTCTACAACCTCCTGTGTTTCTGCGCAAATCTGTGACCCAAGCATGACAATATAAAAATAACCATATAAACATATGGTTTCTACTTCGCGGATTTTCTTATTTCGCGGGTGGCTCTGGAACACAACCCCCGCGATGGAGGAGGGATTACTGTACTTATTATATAGATGTCACACCTGTGACAGGTAAAAACATGCTTTTTTTGAAAACAGCGCCATCTGTTGGACGTAAAGAAAACAAACGCTATACTAAATATTTTACGATTCTATTTCAATGTTTCGATCAAATACATTTGTAAGTACGTGAATAAAGGCAGCGACATGGCAGTTTTTGGCGTGCAACCAGAAAGAAGTGATAGGAATGCGATCATACATATCGATGAAATCGCACAGTATTAGGCTGGAAGATACATAAGCAGCAATGAAGCTGTATGGCAAATTCTTTCATTTCCCATACATGAACGAAGTCCAGATGTTGTTCACTTAGCAGTACATCTAAAATGGACAACGCGTTTATTTCACAGCTGCAAATGTGCACCAAATAGCCCTGAATCCACTGGCTACAATGTTAACTGTTTTCTTTACGTTATGTCAAAATGACGTGTTTGCGAAAACAATGCTGTATTCGGAAGTGCCTATGTATTACACATGGAATGCGAGTAGAAAATCATTTGAACAACGCAAACGAGGAGAGCGAGTCAACGGACAACCTGCCATATTCAAAGAAACTACGATAAGCAGACTGTACACCGTGCATCCCAATCAAGATGAATGCTTCTTTGTTCACATGCTGTTGGTAAATGTGCCCGGTCCAACATCTTTCCAGCAATTGAGAATTGTCAATGGCGTTACACATGCCACTTTAAGAAGTACATGTCAAGCTCTGAATTTATTGGAAAACGACCGACACTGGGATGTATACATTAATGACGCGTGCAACACGTCACATCCAAATCAAATTCGTGCATTGTTTGCAATCATATTGACCGCCTGCTCTCCTTCATCTCCAACACAGTTGTGGCAGAAATATAAATCGCACATGGCTGAAGATATTTTCTGTCGAATACGCAAGTAAAATTCGAATATAAACATGGATTTCACAGCAGAAATCAACAACTAAGCGTTGATAATGGTTGAAGATTTGTGGTAAGAAATCACGAACAAATTTCTCAATCAATTGGGAATGCCATCACCAAATCGATCTGCTCCTGCTTCGTTCGATGTAGAATTGCGTCGTGAACAAAATTACAACACGGGTGATCTTTTGTCGTATGTGCAATCAAATATTCCTAAGCTAACGCTTCAGCAAAAAGACATTTACGATCAAATAATGTAAACTGTCAATAACGGGGTTGGAGAAATCTGGAAATTGGGAACGGAAAGGTGCCGGTTGATCTGACCTTAGGACGAATTTCATTGCCTCATAACTTCTGCAATTTAGTGACGTCAAAAGAAGAATTGGTTGAAAAAGTATTTCCCAATGTTCAAACCAATTATAAGAATCACGATTGGCTGAGTGAACGAGCTATTCTTGCGGCCAAAAACAAAGACGTCTACGAACTTAACAATATTATTCAGTCTAACATTCTGCACAGACAATGGAACAACAAAAAAATATTGTATACCCACAAGCTTTGTGAAATTAAACATATTAGAAACGTGCGCTTTCTCTTTTCTTTCTTTTCCATTTAACCAGACTGAGCCACAGCAACGCGTGGCCGGGTAAAGATATATATATATATATATATATATATATATATATATATAAATAAAAATAAATAATATACACACATATACAGTATACATACACATATACATCTATACTAATAAAAGGCAAAGCCCTCACTGACTCACTCATCATTAATTCTCCAACTTTCCGTTTAGATAGAAGGCTGAAATTTGGCACGCTCATTCCTTACAGCTTACTTACAAAAGTTAAGCAGGTTTCATTTCGAAATTCTACACGTAACGGTCATAATGGTCGACAACGTCCGCCATGTTAAACTTTCTTATTTATGGCCCCATCTTCACGAAATTTGGTAGGCGGCTTCCCTACGCTAACCAAAACCGATGTACATACTTATTTTGGTGGTATGACACCACTGTCGGCCGCCATATTGAACTTTCCAACGGTCTTTGTTACTTAATAGGCCCATCTTCAAGAAATTTGGTATGCGGTTCCCAACGCTGAGTCCTACTTACGTACATATATACGTCCATAGCCTGCAGCTCGGTCCACACTCTGAATCCTCCAGGCACTCCTGAGCATAATCTAATTTTGAAGGTTGGGGCACCAATAATGTTACTGAGAAACTTACTGCCACCGAAACTTTGTAATGGCACGAGTCTTCAGGTCACATGCCTGCAAAAGAACCTAATTGAGGCAACTATTTTTACTGGCAGTGGCTCAGGGGAGAGAGTTTTTATTCCTCGCATCCCCGTTATACCCTTTGATCTCCCATTTCAAT
>NW_026261578.1:0-65245 GCF_900747795.2 Erpetoichthys calabaricus | reverse complement strand
GACCCTGATCTTTTAGAATTTGCTTCTGTGTTGCTTCACTGCAGCGCTAGGAGCCCTGTTTTTGCCCTGGCTGCAGACGCTGCTATTGTGCTTCAGGACGCACCTCGGTGTGTTGTTCCCGTTGGGTGGGGAGGGTCTCAAGAGTTCAGAAACCTCAAAATATGAAGAAAAGGATGATTTGGCTCCTGCTTGGTAACTGTGTTGCCCACAACATGCTTCCAAATTTAGATAATGGTCGTGTTGATTCCTCCCACCCAACTACACAGCAGTGCTTCAGCCATTGGATTTGGGCATCATTTTCACCCTGAAAGTGTTTTATCGCAAGTGAAATGCTGAGAAAAATTAGCATCAGCATAACTGTAGGCAGGAGGAGATTAAAATTAATGCAAAAGAAGCTATGGAGATGATTGCAAATGCCTGGACGCAAGTTAAAGAAAGCACTACAGTAACAAATACAGAATCTCATAACGATGAAATAATTTTTAGGTCCCTAGGAGTTCCTTGTAACGGAATTTTACCTGTGTATTCTTACCATTAATTGATAATATAATGACAGAGGTTGAGTCTGCCAAAAATACCTTCTTTCAGGTCTTTCAGGCTGTGTGTGTGTGTGTGTGTGTGTGTGTGTGTGTGTGTGTGTGTGTGTGTGTTCCTCCTAGCATTTAAAAGCAAAAATTAGAACTGTGTCATCTGACCACAGAGTTTAAAGATACGTCAGCCAAATGTTTGTTGGAAAAGTTTGCATGAAGATGTTTGGGATTATACAAGCTACATGTTGGACTGCTCCGGTACCATTACGTTCATGGGAGCAGTAAACCATGGACTTTATTACTGATATGCCTTCCTCCAACGGTTTTAATACAATTTTTGTGGAGGCAGATTGAGTTTTGAAATGTGTGCATCTTATTCCCTTCTACTAAACACCTGGCAGGTGTCTTTCTATAGGGTGGTCCAGATCTAATTATACAATTTTCATTACGCTATAACTTATTCAGTTTATTACATAAAAAACACACCGAAAAATCCCAGACCATCAAGAAGTATGCAAACTGACGACATGAAGAATCGTCTTTGTGCTGAACTGGAATCGTCTCTGCATAAATCAAAGTCATCCAGATGATCCGGATCTGCATAATTAGATCTGGACCACCCTGTAGAAAAGACTGATAGTATCTATGGTTTTCTGTATCAAGATGTATCAAACCGTGGTCTTCCATTTATTTCTTGCTTCTAGAAACTATTCTGTCAGAGATTTGGTTGTTCTATAAAACTTAAAATGTTTGGGTTATCAGCCAGAAGCCTAATGGGCAAATGTAAAAAATTAACAGAGGTCTACAGAAACACTTGTGCTGTTTGATTGGTCCTAATCAAGATGACTGCGTTGATTTTCTACCCATTGTTGACTCTGCTAGGAATGTACCAGTTCACTCTGCTCCTACAATGTCACCATTTGAGTGCCTGTATGGTTGTCATTCTAGATTCATTGAGTCACCATCCTCTCCACTTTTCCATCGGTTTTTAAATAATTACATATTTAACAGTTTTGTGAAAAGTTGAATTTGGCTCAAAAACTTTTTGAAAAGCTCTTGGCCAAATGATTTTCTGATTACAAATGTAAGGCTACTCCTATCGTTAAAGTTGGGCAAAAGGTACGGCTAGAGACCCAAGACATCAGTCTACATAGTGACCCTTTTTAAACTGATACAGCACCAGAATAGTATTTATTTTGAGAAGATTATGCTTTTAATTCTGACGTTTTCCTTCACTCCATGTAGTTTTCTGATGAACTCATCCATAGTTTTTTGGTGGATGGACTGTTTGTCTAAATCAATTGTTTTGAATTTTCGCAGGTTTGCCTTATTTATATTACTTTTTTTTAAAGTAATAATTCTTAACACTAAACGCCTTTACTGGGTGGCATACAGTCATGTAGACTGTACTAACTGAACTGTCTTCCTATAGTTAAAGTTTGTTTTTGCATTATTTGTCGAGTTCTGATATCTCCTACACCCTATTCTGAGTTTAGGCCATGTTTTGTACTATAACACCCACCCCCCCAATCACTGTATTTTTGTTATTTTTATAAGTCATTTTACCCTTCCGTCAATCACATAATTTGTGGACATTTTCTGGCTGCTGACATGACTTAGCTCCATCACGTGATGTCATCTTGCCTCCTTATTTAAGATGGTGGCATGGTGTCCTCAGCTTTTCTAGCTTTGTCATAATTGGCCATGTTCTTCATATTTCATTTTCATTGACAGATACTGTTCTGTTCAATTTATGTTAATCAGTTTGAAACGGCTTTGTTTTCCTGTCCATTTTAACTCATGATGTGATTAATCATTTGTAAAATGTTTCATTAGATAATACCTGTGAATTTATTAGAGCCACCACTCAGTGAACAGTGCTACAAAATAAAAATGACCAGAACTGAATCAACATTTTTTCTATTGCTCTAAAATGGATGAGAATTTCAAAAAGATTTCAAGTACTGTACCAACTTGTATTTTCAAAAACTTAAAAAATAAAAAAGTCACCACATCACAAAGATCAGCCCCTGTTCATATGCGGCAACAGAATTTAAAGTAACCAGGAAATGGCTAAAAGCATCAAAATCCTTTAAAACTAATTTCATTGAATGTTTCACATGTTTTAAAAGAAATCCTGCATTAATTAACAATTCTGTTTGTTTAACTCAGTAAAGTTCAGTGGACCAATTTTCTTCACATTCACAAAGTCTTTGCAATTTCAGAATATATAATGATAAATGTGAACAGGACTGGTTTATCCATTCACAGTTTTGCACTCCACTGATGCACAGAGATTCTTACACACAGGCAGACGTGAAACACTTTCATTCAGAGGGGTCTAAATTGTGCAAATTTATGAACAGTCAAATGGGTGACATGTCTACTCCACAATACTACATATGGAGAAAGTAAAAAGGCAATACATTATAGTTTGAAAGGGTTTCTTTAAAGAAATCTAGAAACAAACAGATTTGACTTTTCTTTGACTACTCTTTAATTTGTCTAAAATCTATTAAAAGGTTTTCTTCATAATAAAGACATTAAGCTAATGATTATTATTAAAAAGAGATACAACCCAAACCAAGGAAATTGTGAACTGATAGTGTTGGGTGAAAAAACTGCAAGAACAACTCAGCAAGACCTCCTCATTCCAGTCCACAGGATTAATTGTTTCTGTTCCTTATACTTTAAAAATGAAACCCGTATTTTTTAAAAAGCCTTTGTTTCTAAGCAGAGTGAAAATGTAAGAAAGAACCCTTCAGGTAAATCATAACTGCCTTATTTTATTTTAGCACATACCTTCTCCAGTTTGATTTGGACACAATTTCTTCTCGGGCCTCACTGTGTTAGTCTTCGAGGATTCTGACGGCTTGTGGGCATTACTGTCCTTCAAGGAGCAGCGTCTGCCCAAACTGGAGCCCAATCTGTTTAAGTCTTCATCTGGGCCCATATATTGAGGATTACAGTCTCTCACCTTCATACGGTTTATAATTTTGCGGGGGTCTCTGAATGTTAGTCCTACCCTTTCTTTTGTTCCTCTTTTCAGAGACATCATCTTCACATTGATGTTCTTTCTGTAAACTCTTCTGGCCAGCTGGATACATTTTTGGCATCTTCTTCTTTTTCTCTGTATAGTACACAGGGTTTAATTAATTCAGAAGTGCAATACAAATGTAACACATTTAAGTCCCATTTTTCTATGTCCTCATCAGTTAAGACAGAAGCTAAGTCAAGTTATTCACCGAGACCACATGGGCAGAGTAAGTAATCAATCTTCATACCAGGTGACCAGATATGAAACAGTCTCAGGGAGTGTGTCATGCCTTTACGACACACCATTATGACTCTGCACCATCTGTTGATATTAGGGATGTTACGATATTAGAACTTTAGTATGTGATATACTAATACAACACAATGTTACAATGCTGGATACCCTTTGATACCACAGCAAACACAGAAATCCTATTCCACCCCACCATTAAAGAAGTACTGGTATTCATAAATCTCAAAATATAATGCAAGTCTTGAAAGGTAATGTGGGGCAGAGATGGAGACCCCCAGTGCAATAGCACAAGGTAGGGTTTACAATCTTGGTGGGAGTTTCAGCACAGAGTTTATAAAGAATGATATATCATGAAGTGTCTGATTTATCTTAGCATGTGCACATTTCTAATCATTCTCGGAGAGTAGTTGAAAAACACTGCTTAAAATTCATACTAAAAATTTAAATTCAAAACATTATACTGTTGAATTACTGAATTCCAAGATTATTCAGGATACTTTCATTTAAATAAAAACTCTTTAAGATGTTTTTCTAACAACATGATTTTAAAGTCTAGTTAATCACAGACCCATTCTGTTTGAATTGTAACACTTGCTATTGCAAGATTTAAATTTGCATCATTAGCTGCTTAAAAAATATTACTAAAGAGCAATATTTAACACAATAGTCAAATTAAATCAAAAAAAATCAAATGTCACAAGCTTGTCTTGCTTTAATTTTCTAAATCTGCCCCTTCCTTTTACCAGCTTTGAAGCTTCCACTGTGAAATCAAACTTGTCAGTTCAACATTTATCCTTCATTTCAGAACTCCTGTTAAGCAGCATTTATTTAACTGCTTTAGATGTTTCTTACAAAAGTAAAGACACCTTGTTATTGTTTGTGCTTGTGTATAAATCCAGAATTAGAAAATGACCTGTCGTCACATGTGTGACTAGGGATCACCTGCAGAGATTTGTTCAGGACCAGTGTGCTATTGGTAACCCTAAAAGTGGGGGGACCAGAGTAAAAGCGGCTTATTATTGACCTTCATGAATATTCAAATTAAATGAAAGTGGGTCTTGTGCAGAAGATGGATGCCAGTCCTGACAGTTCACCTAAGAGTGGCACAAAGAGGTGACCCACACAGCCCACCTCACCACCGTGGTCCAGTGCAAAACAAAAAGTTATTGGGGTATAGGAAGAAAACCAGAGTACCTGTACAGGGCAGGAGCCAGCTATATACCATCATAGGGTACACTCACATTCAAGTCCACAACCACACCAAGACAAGTTAGATTTGCCAGGCCACTAAACCTGAGCATCTTTAGTGAAGTGAAGAAAATAAGAATAAAAGAGCAGACATGGAAACTGCATAGAGATTTAAAAAAACAGGCTGAGATTCAAATTCATTCTGACAGAACTGTAAGGCAGTAACACAAAGTTGCCCGAGGGACTCCTCACCGCTCTTTCAATGTCCGGCCGGTCACCAACCCTGCAACTGTCAGAACTGAGCGCCGCGGAGTGACAAGAGAAACAAAGGGAGAAATCAAAGCGTCTTACGTGTGGAATGGCCGTCTGCTCGATGCCGGCGATTCGCGAAGGAAACGACAAAAGGACATTCAGAGGGGAATGAACAGGCGCCAGCGGTGTGACTGGGTGCTACGAATTAAAATTTGAGATTCAGCCACGTGAAGTGAACTGCTGATACGAATGACTGCAATGGTACGCGGGTGGCCACAGGAGGATTCACTCGAGCAAAGTTCAGCGGAGGGCAAACGAACACGAACTCGCCGCGCGCGGTGATTCTAATGGAGCGAATGAAAACTCACACGTCCATAAAGCGCATCTCCAAAGTACTTACTGTCTGCCTCTTGCCGATGAGATTCTTTCTGAACTCGATCACACTTCTGACAGTGTTTCACAAAGCGAGACTGTAGCAGTGTGGCTTCAGGAGCCGTCGCATTGGATGACGTCAGCCAATATCCAATTTCGGGTCACGTGCCAGTTGAGCGAGAATACGCTGTACTAAGAGAGAGGCTGGGTGGCTCAGTGTCCTGCTGCCTTATATGAGCCTATTAAACCAAAATGTCATCGGAGAAGCTGCTTTTGTCTGGGGCTGCCACTGGGCCGTCTGTTTTTGTGATCATGAACTGAGTTTTTTTTTTTTTTTAATTACAGTAAGATTTCCTGTAAATAGTTCTTGTAAAATTTAGTGACGTTCTTCGTGTCTTTGACACGAATATATATATCACATACATACATACATAATATATATTACATACATACATACACAGTACTGTGCAAAAGTTTTAGGCAGGTGTGAAAAAATGCTGTAAACAAAGAATGCTTTAAAAAATGGAAGTATTAATCATTTATTTTCATCAATCAACAAAACGCAGGGAATGAACAAAAGAGAAATCGAAATCAAATCAATATTTGGTGTGACCACCCTTTGCCTTCACAACAGCATCAATTCTTCTTGGTACACTTGCACACAGTTTTTGAAGGAACTCGGCTGGTAGGTTGTTCCAAACATCTTGGAGAACTAACCCCAGATCTTCTGTGGATGTAGGCTTCCTCACATCCTTCTGTCTCTTCATGCAATCCCAGACACACTCAATGATGTTGAGATCAGGACTCTGTGAGGGCCATACCATCACTTCCAGGACTTCTTGTTCTTCTTCTTTACGCTGAAGATAGTTCTTAATGACTTTGGGGTCATTGTCCTTCTGCAGAATAAATTTGGGCCAATCATACGCCTCCCTGATGGTAATGCATGATGGATAAGTATCTGCCTGTATTTCTCAGCCTTGAGAACACCATTAATCCTGACCAAATCTCCAACTCCATTTGCAGAAATGCAGTCCCAAACGTTCAAGGAACCTCCACCATACTACACTGTTGCCTGCAGACACTCACTATTGTACCGCTCTCCAGCCCTTCGAGGAACAAACTGCCTTCTGCTACAGCCAAATATTTCAAATTTTGACTCATCAGTCCAGAGCACCTGCTGCCATTTTTCTGCACCCCAGTTCCTATGTTTTTATATATACATATATATATATATATATGAATGGAAGAGAAGGTCTGTGATACGATTTGCATATTTGCAGTTGGAGATCCACGAAGGGAGAAAAAACGAATCACGTATCATAAAATAGTTTTATTCCTGAGCTTTCACCGTTATCTGGACTCCTAGCTGAACTGGTAATGCAACGATTTGAAAACATAGCTTTATCCCAGATTACACCCAAAATTTGGATACGCTATGTAGACGACACATTCGTCATATTAAGAAAGAACCAGCTGAATGAGTTCTACAATCATATTAACACAATATTCCCTGCAATCCAGTTCACAATGGAAAAAGAAATCAATCGACACATCAACTTCCTGGACATTTACATCAAAAGAAATAGTGACGCCACCCTGACCACAAGTGTTTACCGCAAACAATGCTACGCAGACAAGATTCTACACTTCGCCAGCAACCACCCGGTATCTCATAAACGGAGCTGTGTGAAAACCCTATTTAAACGAGTCCACACGCATTGTAATACCAAGGAAACAAAAATTAATGAGAGACGCTATCTGTTCCAACTTTTCACCTCGAACGGATACTCAAAAACATTCATTAATCGGAGTCTACACAACAGACTCCAAAGGAATCAGCATACAATCGACGTAAATCAGAACCCCCACCCCACCTGGCCTTCACTCCCGTACCACCATAATGTGTCAGAAGGCACGGCACGCACCCTGACCAAGTGGGGCATCAAAATAGCACATAAACCCAGCAACAATCTGCGCATGGTCCTGTTTAATGCTAAAAACAAGAAATCGACAGCCGAAACACGAAACACAGTTTATAGTATTCCATGCAATTCTTGCTCAGCTGTATACATAGGACAAACGTCAAAAAGAATCTCAACACGTGTACAGGAACATCACAACGCCGTCAGAAGAAAGGACGCACTATCTTTGATATATGCACATACTAAATCAACAGGACACACATTCAACTGGGACAACGTAAAAGTAAAATTTATGGCCAGTACAAAAAGCGCCAGAGAGTTGGCCGAGTCTTGGCTATCAGATGAAAACGCCATCAACAGACACTTGGACATAAATCCAGCATATGCCAACTTAAGAAGGATATGTACACAATAATTAAACTAGACAAACCCCCCCCCCCTTGATCATACTGACTTAGTCACCGCCCCCCCCCCCCCCCCCAACCCACTGAATGTGTTGCTATATATTGCCTTTGATTCTTGTAAGTCTAAGCATTATCCTCTGATGAAGACCCCTGATAGGGGTTGAAAGCTCAGGAATAAAAACTATTTTATGATACGTGATTCGTTTTTTCTCTCTTCGTGGATCTCCAACTGCAAATATATATATATATATATATATATATTGTGATGGATGACCGGCTACAGACTCCGGTCGCCACCCCCAGGCCGCTAGGAGGAGCCCTCTGGACAGCATGATGGTGCCCCGAGTTCCAGCTGGGCCTCATGGACTTTGTAGTTTGTATACACAGCCCTGCTGGATACCTTGGGGGCCGCCGGGAGTCACTGTAAGGGGGCTAGTGGGCTCTTATGTGCCCTATAACCCGGGAGTGTGTCATCATCACGTGACAGGAAGGAACGACGTGCTCCCGGGCTGAAGAAAGGACTGTTTACCCTGACCCGGAGGGAATAAGGACTTGTGGGTTCGGCCAAGAACCACTTCTGGGTCAGGGGATATAAAAGGACTGTGGGAAATCCCAGACGTCGAGCTAAGCTGGGTGGAAGGGTGGCAACGCGTCTGGGAGTGGCGGATTGTGTTAATTGTTGTTTAATTATTGATTATTATTGAGTATTGTGGAGTGGAGAGTGCTTTGTGCACTAATTTGTCCAAATAAACTCATATTGGACTATAACTGGTGTCTGATGTCTAGTCTGAGGGTTCAAGGGGTCACGGAGACCCACAATCTGTCACTATATATATATATATATATATATATATATATCCATCCATCCAACCCGCTGAATCCGAACACAGGGTTACGGGAGTCTGCTGGAGCCAATCCCAGCCAACACAGGGCACAAGGCAGGAACCAATCATTATATATATATATATATATATATATATATATATATATATATATTGAAAGTACATTATGCTATAAACTGTATAAGTGGAGTCCTGCCATGTGCAAAAGTTCGCTGACGACACTGCTATCGTGGGCTGCATCAGGAGTGGGCAGGAGGAGGAGTATAGGAACCTAATCAAGGACTTTGTTGAATGGTGCGACTCTAACCACCTACACCTGAACACCAGCAAAACCAAGGAGCTGGTGGTGGATTTTAGGAGGCCCAGACCCCTCATGGACCCCGTGATCATCAGAGTTGACTGTGTGCAGAGGGTGCAGACCTATAAATACCTGGGAGTACAGCTGGATGATAAATTAGACTGGACTGCCAATACTGATTCTCTGTGCAAGAGAGGACAGAGCCGGCTATACTTCCTTAGAAGACTGGCGTCCTTCAACATCTGCAATAAGATGCTGCAGATATTCTATCAGATGGTTGTGGCGAGCGCCCTCTTCTATGCAGTTGTGTGCTGGGGAGGCAGCATTAAGAAGAAGGACGCCTCATGCCTGGACAAATTGGTGAGGAACACAGGCTCTATTGTAGGCATGGAGCTGGACAGTTTGATATCTGTGGCGGAGCGACGGGCGCTGAGCTGACTCCTATCAATTATGGAGAATCCACTGCATCCACTAAACAGTGTCATCTCCAGACAGAAGAGCAGCTTCAGCGACCGACTGCTGTCACCATCCTGCTCCACTGACAGACTGAGGAGATCGTTCCTCCCCCACACTATGCGACTCTTCAATTCCACTGGGGGGGGGGGGTGGGGTAGTAAACATTAACATTATACAAAGTTATTGTCTGTTTTTAACCTGCATTTTTATTACTCTTTTTAATTTAATATTGTTTTTTTTTTTGTATCAGTATGCTGCTGCTGGAGTATGTGAATTTCCCCTTGGGATTAATATCTATCTAATAAGAAACTTCCTTACCATCAGGGATAAGTGTCGGTCCATCCTATCTGCAAAGACATTCTTATTAATGGCATACTCTGAAAGAAATGCTCACCACCTCTTCTCTACCTTTAAGTCTCTCTTAAGTCCTCCTGCTGCTCCAAGACCTTGGTCATTCTCTCCTGATGATTTTGCTTCTTTCTTCTCTTTCAAAAGACCCCAAAGACATCTTCTGAGTCTCCTCTGTGTCATTCTCCTCTTTCATCCTTCACTACTGTAAATGACTCTGACATTTTAGACCCCTGTGCTCTAGACCCCATTCCTTCACACCTTTCTACAGTCCTTTTCTCCTTCCTTGATCCCCTATATCTTTTCTCTTTTCAATGCCTTACTGACCCCCAGTAACTTCTCCACTGATTTCATCCTTATGCTCAAAAACTCTCTGTCATCCCATCTGCCCTTGAGAATGTGGAATGGATATTTTCAGTTTACAGATAACTGTCCTTTTTATATTATAAGAAAATGTGTACTTGACAGTTTTCAGAAACTGTATATGTGACCTTTAACATATATTACTGATGCTGACCTGTGTGAGCAGTTCAAAAGAATCTGACTTTACCAGAAAGCTGCCTTTACCAGAAATGTATTTTTATAAACTGTTCTTCCTGTTTTACGAATAAGCTAAGCTATGAACTCATCTGTAACCGCCGTCTATTTTAAGCCCTAAAAGGCTCATGCATTAATCTGCCTTTATACGAACTTGTGAAGTTTGCACACAATCAGCTGATATAAAAGAGCTGAACTCTTTCCTGTCAGCGCGCATGCTACTGACACTCCAGTCTAGGTATGCAAGAATAAAAGAAAGCTTATGAACATTTCTTCTGGTGTGAGACTCTGACTCCTTCCATTTTACGGGTCAACAATTCTTTCTTCCACAGTTTTCTGGCACCCCAAATGGGACCAAAGACGATCGGTTGACTCCTTCAACGGAATTCGGTCCGGTGATCTGACCCAGACGGCAGACTGTCTTTGAGCTCCGACAGCAGGAAAAATCAGTTCCGGCAAACCTTAGGACTGCCCTGCGCTGGTCGACTTCTATGAACGGAGTCTCCGGTCTCCTTTGGACGTCCCAGAGTACAGGTCTCCTTTTTACTACACCAGTCCTAAATATCTAGTTCCCGGGGGAACCGTTGGGTATTTTGGGAGTTTTTTAGTGGTATGGGTGATATTGAAAATTAAATAGAAACTAACTGACGGACCTGGAAAAATCTACTCATATAAATAAGTGTTAAACTGGAAAAGAAAGAAAGATTAGATATCCTTATCGGAATAAAAATTAAGGGAATAGTTGACGGGACATTAAGGTGCGTGGCACACCAGGAAAAGAACCCGTGTTCTATTATATGGCGATAAGGTTTTAAGGCTGGGACAATAGTTTAACACAGGAAATATAGACTCTTAAAGAGGAAAAAGAAGAATAAAGTGTACACTGGAAAAGAGTAGATCTTACATTGAAGGAAAATGGGTTCTGTCAGTAGTAAAGAAAAACTAAAAAAATAATGAACAATCCGTGGAAAGGGGGAAGGGGATGACATTGGAAGGATTATTTTTGGAGGATCAACAGACGCCGAAAAAGGGGTCGCCGAGAAAATTAGTCGAGAAAAGTTCAGGTTTAGATTTTAAGAAAGCATGTAAAAAAAGTGGAATAAACAAAGTGGGGGCCGTTGGCCACTAGAGGGCACAGGTGAAGTACATGAGATACAAGAGATAAGGAAGATTCTGTGTAGAAATACACAGGGATGTTGTAATGGAGGTCCATATCGGATGGACATGTTTGACAGGTGGGAATTGGTCATTAAGGATCGAAATCTGGAGACTGTCCAGAAACAAAATAAATTATTGAGGGTTAGTGAAGATAAGAATAAAAAAGAGAAAGAAGAGTTATTAATTGCGTTACAGAAAGCCCGAACCCCTGAATCAGGAATGTCAACAGCCAGGAACAAAAAGAAAAATGATCCCAATAAAGACCCGATGTATCCCGTAATATGTCCTCCTCCACCACCCTACCAACTACCACCACCTCCCCCTGCCCCTCCAGTAATCCCGAGTGTCCCTCAGATGTCAAGTGACTCATCAGAAGATGATACTGATGCCCCTATAGACTCAGGGTCCACTCATACGAGTTCTGGTCAGACCCCTGTTGGTGGCAGAACCAGAGCACAACTAATCCAAGGCCCAGTTTTCTCTGTTTCTTCCGTCCCTCCGAGTTCCCAGAGATCCTCAGATCCCACAACCTCCTGTCCACTAATAGAGGTCCCCAATCCCCGCTACAACCCTGCCCAAGCAGTGAATGCCCAAAACCCCACCACTGTTATGATTCATCGAAACTGGGACATTCAGGAATTGAAAGATGTTGTTACTGAACTGCCGGACCCTAAGGCGGTGGGTGGACTGAAATTTGTGGAACAATTGGAACAGTTGGATAGTATGTATAAGCCCAAAGCTGCGGAATGGACGCAGGTGTTAAGACGAAAGCTAGGCACTACTTGGGCCACTGTAAATCGAGGTACCCAAAATGGGCAACCTTGGGCTTGGAATACTGCTCTACATCGAGGGGACGGGGTGAATGGAAACGTCGCATTCCAGGAACAATGGGAAACTTTGAAACAGAATATTGCAGGAAAATATAAAAAGAGCACAGATTGGTCCCTCATCTCCGCCGCAAAACAAAAGAAAGATGAAACAGTAGATGAATGGGCACATAGAGTACAAGACTTGATGGCAAATCACTCTGGTTTGGAGAATGTGGACGACCGACACCGTGCAGCCGTGCCTCCTTTTGTTTCAGGACTGAGATCTGACATACAAAGTAAAGTACGCACTTCCTGTATTGGATGGGAAAGTGCTGCATTTGAGGAGGTGAAGCGTCATGCGGAACATGCAGAGCGCAAGACATCGCAAAAACAAGACCAAACTGCTGCTAAATTGTTGGCAGCTCAAATGAATTATTACACTGGGGGACGAGGAGGTCCTCCAAATCGCCGTGGGTTTGGTCCGAGAACAAGAGGACGAGGAAGAGGTCGAGGATTTGCCCAAGCCTCAGGCCCAAACCAATCCTCCTCTAGTCCCTACTGTTGTTACCATTGTGGTGAACCTGGACATTTCAGACGAGACTGTCCGAATCGAGGTGCACCTCGCCAACAACTGGGTCACCCCACTTTCAACCCCATGTTCTCTTCTGAGGACTATACTCCTGGTTTTCCAGAGAATCAAGGATGGCCATAGGAATCCACAGGGACCTACTGTTCTGCTTTACTTTCTCCTCTTTTGACTCCAGACTCTGAGACTGATCCTTTTCTTCCCCTGCATATTAATCAACAAGAGACTATGTTTCTAGTGGACACTGGTGCCACACGTTCAACTCTTTCTACAGTAAAGGTCCCTGCCTCGAATGATACAACCACCGTCCTCACCGCCTCAGGCCAACCCCATGTTCTTAAGGTCTCTGTCCCGTTACATGTCCAATCTAATCTGTCTGGCCCTTCCATCTCTCACCGTTTCCTCCTCAATCCCTTATGTCCTGTTAACCTTCTAGGCCGTGACCTCATGTCTAAATTATCTCTTTCCATGTCTGTGACTGAACATGGTTTTCACTGCTCTTCCCCAAAGTTATTTTATCAGGCCACCCGTCCTCGCCCCTCCTTTGCAGCTTGGACCCTTCTTCCCACCCCCACCTCCATGCTCCTCATGGCTTTACATTCCTTCCCCTCCTGTGTGTTTCCCCTACTCCAAGTCCCTGAGATTGCTCACTGTACAGCCCAGTATTTTCCCTCTGAGGTTGATATTCCCTGGGTCGAATCCTTCCTACGATCTGCTACTCCCCAGGAATCCCTATTTGTTCCATGTCTGTTTATTTCCTCCACCATGGCCGCAGCGGCTGTCCAACTTGATCACACCCAACAACCCTACTATTTAGGTGGATCTGTCACTCACATTTCTTTAGCAAAATCATGCGAGGTTACTTGGGTTTCCATAGGTCCATGGGTGCAACAGTGTCTCCAACGCACTGATTGGCTCCCAGTAAAGCCTAATGTCTACGATACACCTGACCATCGTATCTTGAAAGTACTCCTCTACACCACTGTTTATGTCAACCGCTCATTCTGCACTCCTCCCCCTCATGCCCACTCCCTATTACATGTTGGTATCCCTCCTTTCCCGTGGTTGTCTGACATTCCGGATTCTCTTTGGGCTCAGGGAAAAAACGATTATGGTCGTATCGCCCAGTGCGAGCCTCTGGTGATCCACCCAAAATCCTCCTTCAGCGCGCATCGCGCTCAATATCCGCTCTCTCCTGAGGCGGAAGCTGGTATTTCTGCTGTTCACGCCGATCTGGTTAAACGGGGGGCTATAATTCCTATTTCTTACTCACCTGTGAATTCTCCTATTCTTCCTGTAAAAAAGGCCGACGGTTCATGGCGTTTCGTCCAAGATCTGCGTCAAGTCAATGCTGCTATTTTTCCTCGGGCTCCCATTGTTCCAAATCCCTCTACCATTCTCTCCACTATTCCCCCTTCTGCCCGATATTTCTCTGTAATTGACTTGGCCAATGCTTTCTTTTCTGTTCCTGTCCATCCCGACTCTCAATTTTGGTTTGCTTTCACTTTTCAGAACCGCCGGTGGACATGGACTGTCATGCCTCAAGGGTACACTGAGTCACCCTGTGTGTATGGACAAGCACTTGCACAAAATTTAGAGGGTTTCTGGCCAGAAGGAGGCAGCACACTTATTCAATATGTAGATGACATTATGTTATGTAGCGACACACAGGTCTCCTGTGAACAAGACACACGAGCATTACTTTTGTTTTTAGCAGAAAATGGACATAAAGTTTCTAAAGCTAAGTTGCAATTGGTTTGCACAACCGTGAAATATTTAGGCCACACCATTACTAACGGTACGAGAGCTCTTTCCTCCGATCGTGTGACCACTATTCAAAATCTTCCTAGGCCCGTCACAAAACAACAAGTCATGTCTGTCCTAGGCATTCTTGGGTATTGTCGACAATGGATTTTAAATTTCACAGAGAGGGCCCAGCCACTCCAGGCACTGGCAAATACCCCTGACCTGCCTTTGACAGGCCGGGTAACCTGGACTCCGGATGCTGAACGCTCCTTCACTGATTTAAAAGCGTCTCTTCTTGCTGCCCCTGCTCTTGGATTGCCTGATTATTCTCGTCCATTCACTCTGTTTGTGGACGAAAAGGGGGGATATATGAATGCAGTCCTAACACAACTACATGGGGATAAACAAAGGCCAGTAGCCTATTTTTCAAAAAAGTTAGACCCGGTAGCAACTGCCCTACCCCCTTGTCTAAGAGCAGTGGCTGCAACAACTGAAGCCGTTCTAGCCAGCACTGACATAGTACTCATGAGTCCACTGATAGTAAAAGTACCACATGCCGTACATTCCATTTTAATACAGGAAAAAACCTCACATTTAACTGCCGCTAGGGTAATACATTATCAAAATGTACTATGTACCCTGTCTAACGTTACCATAGAAAGGTGCTCCACCCTCAATCCAGCCACGTTATTACCAACTGAGGGGGAAGGAGAGCCTCATAACTGCCAAGAAGAAATAACTCGAATAAGTAAACCACGCTCAGACTTACAGGACACACCTCTAAATTCAGGTGAAACACTTTTTGTGGACGGCTGTTCACTAAGACTGGAAAATGGAGCTCCATCCACCAGTTATGCGGTGGTCCAAGGGGACCGCCTACTGGAAGCAAAGCGACTCCCATCAAATTTAAGTGCACAAGCAGCCGAACTCATAGCATTAACCCGAGCCTGTCAATTGTCCGAAGACAAGGAAATCACTATTTACACAGATTCCCGATATGCTTTTGGGGTGTGCCATGATCATGGGGCCCTCTGGAAATTGAGGGGTTTTAAGACCAGTACTGGCAAACCAATACAACATCAGGCATTGATTGAGGCATTGCTGGATGCCATAACCAAACCCTCAAAATTGGCTATTGTAAAATGCAAGGCACACACTGGTAAACAGGATCCTGTCAGTAAAGGGAACGAATTGGCTGACTATTATGCAAAAGACACCGCACACAGTAACTCTCCGATTTCTATATTTCAGCAAAGTCAGGACCTGAACATGGATAACTTGGTTGTTTCTTTGCAGAGTGCCGCCACTGACGCAGAAAAAAGACAATGGAACAAAGCAGGGTCTCTTCAAGAAGGTGTTTGGACCCACAAACAAACTAACAAACCTTTCCTCCCTAAAGCTTCTTTCCCAGGAATGGCTAAAATAGCTCATGGACTGGATCATGCAGGAAGGGACGCCATGATACAGGACATAGAAAAAACCTGGGAAGTAACTGGGTTCTCGGATTTTGCAGATAAGTTTTGTAAACGATGTGCCTTGTGTCAGAAATTCAATGTAGGAAAAGGCACTCAGGTAAGTCCCGCCGTCACCCCTAACCCAATGGGGCCATTTGAACATTTGCAAATGGATTTCATTGAGTTAACTCCATCAAGGGGCTACCGATACTGTCTGGTCATTGTTGATGTGTTCTCACGATGGGTAGAGGCTTTCCCTTCAAAACATAACGATGCTAAAACAGTAGCAAAAGCTTTGGTCAAAGAAATCAATCCGAGATGGGGTATACCACAGAAATTACAAACTGACAATGGGACTCATTTCGTTAATACGGTCATAAATGAATTGACCACCTGGCTCCAAATTAATGTTCACCACTATTGTAAATATCATCCACAAAGTGGAGGCATAGTCGAACGGTGCAACGGCACCCTAAAATTAAAATTAGCCAAAATATGCGAACAAACTAATCTGTCTTGGCCGGATGCCCTTCCCTTAGCTCTGATGGGATTAAGGGGTCGGACACATCGACAATTGGGACTCTCGCCGTTTGAAATTCTTACCGGTCGGCCCATGCCCATTGGTATGGTTGTGGGAAATGTGAACTTGCATACTGTAGACAATGATCTTCTTTCTAGTCTTACAGGTCTTAGAACCGCCCTAAAAGAGGTTAATCAACAAGTGCAGCAGGCCTGGAGAGACAGCCCACCTGTTAAAGATTCCCCTATTCCATTGGGTACCTGGTTTCTGGTCCGCGATACTCGGAGGAAACATTGGCATCAACCAAGGTGGAGAGGCCCATTCCAAGTCCTGCTGTCCACTCCCCACGCGGTAAAGGTTGAAGGACTTCCTGCCTGGATCCACGCGTCTCATTGTAAACCATGGCGATCCTGAAGATGATTCTTACTCTGTACCTCATTGTCCCTTCTGGGGGGCAACGGCGGACGGGAGGTGACAGGCTCCTTTATCAGGCCAAACTGGCTAACAACGTTAAATATCCGAACATTTCACTCACCACCGGCATCACTACTACTGTGAGGGTAGACTTTTGCTATATTGTGGACTGTGGTGACGGTCGCCAAACCGATTGGTTTTGGTCAGATAAGTATGTCTGTGTTTCAAGTCCAACAGATGCTGAAGATTGGTGTAGCCGTTGGGGTTTGGTGTTTTCTAACACAGGCCCCCATGATTGGGGTTATGTACCCCATAAGGCTATGACCCATGATCTAAAATATCGCTTTTCCATCATTAAGGGACATACTAACTCTGCTTGTGACTCCGGAGAATGTAATCCTCTCATTATCACACTTAAGGACCCTTCCCCACATGACACTGGTACGTACATATTAGGAGCCTACGTCTCTGGAAAGGACCCCCTAGGAAAATTTAACCTGATAGTTACCGACCCTCTCCTTAACATTTCTCCCAACATCTCTGCCTCTACCACCTCTAACACCCCACCTCCAACCACCACTAACACAGATAAACCCATAACCCGCATTTCTTATTTGAACATCACTACCCTTTATTCCACCTTTTCCATAGAAACTGGGTACGGTGACCAAAACCGCTGGTTGCAATGGATCCTCTATTCAGCCCGACAGGTAAACCAGTCTGATTGCTATGCTTGTGCCACCGCTCGCCCCCATCTTGGCACTACCCCATTTCCCTTAACAAACCTCTCTGACCCTACTGGCTTTCCCTGCCTTCTTTATTTATTCACTACGCCCTCTCCTATACCTATTAAGTGCAATACTTTACACACCCTTTTTCCCCCAGTCCCCCCCATGACTTCCCCAATGTTCAGACCCTACCTTGGTAATTATACCTGTTTTTTGCACGTCTCTTCTAACAAGACTGCCGTTCCCCTGGGTGCCCCACCCCCTCCTTATTGTTCAGTCACATATAATGTTTCCATTGACCCTACCCCAAATTCCTCCCTGCCAGCCGATATCTCCATCACCTGGTTCACCTCCCAAGTCACTGCACGTGCGGATGTTTGGTGGATGTGCCGAAGGTCCAAATTGCTACATATCCTTCCACCAGACTGGACCGGTGCCTGCACCCTTGTCCAACTAGTTATGCCCTTCCGTCTCCTTCCCTTACATGGACAACAACCCTCCCCTACCCCCCATCCTCATAGGATCCGTAGATCCCTCGTATCCCTTGCCAATTTTTCATTACACGGCCCTGGTGTATATATTGATTCCATTGGGGTGCCCAGAGGTGTACCTAGCAAATTCAAAGCCCGTGACCAGGTTGCCGCCGGTTTCGAGTCTATTTTTCCCTTGATCACAATAAACAAAAATGTGGACTGGATAAATTACTTATACTATAATCAGCAGCGGGTCCTAAATTTTACTAAAGAAGCTATCGCAGGCATACATGAGCAGTTAGATAAAACCTCACTTATGACCTGGCAAAATCGCCTGGCCTTGGGCATGTTGTTAGCCGAAAAAGGAGGTGTCTGTGCTATGTTCGGAGATACCTGCTGCACATATATCCCCAACAATACTGCTCCTGATGGCTCCATCACGCGTGCCCTGGCTGGCCTAACTGCCCTTTCTCTAGAATTGTCTCAGAACTCTGGGATTGATACTCCCCTAGATGAATGGTTCGCGTCATGGTTCGGCCCTTGGGCCCATCTTTTTAAATCAGTTTGTATCTCCCTCGCGATAGGTCTCCTTTTGTTACTACTCACTTTGTGCTGCATCGTTCCTTTAGTCAGGCATCTGGATTCCCGTCTTTTTTCCAACACCATGGCAAAGGCTTTCCTCCTCCATGAAGAACGCACTCTCGTCTATGATCCTGAGAATGTTTCCCTTTAGTTACCCGATTCTTTTTTCTGCTCAAAAGGGTCGAGTGTGGAATGGATATTTTCAGTTTACAGATAACTGTCCTTTTTATATTATAAGAAAATGTGTACTTGACAGTTTT
Source organism: Erpetoichthys calabaricus (assembly GCF_900747795.2). Classification (NCBI taxonomy): domain Eukaryota; kingdom Metazoa; phylum Chordata; class Cladistia; order Polypteriformes; family Polypteridae; genus Erpetoichthys; species Erpetoichthys calabaricus. The sequence goes on along the minus strand of NW_026261578.1, from coordinate 46,077 downwards.
CAGAAACTGTATATGTGACCTTTAACATATATTACTGATGCTGACCTGTGTGAGCAGTTCAAAAGAATCTGACCTCACCAGAAAGCTGCCTTTACCAGCAATGTATTTTTATAAACTGTTCTTCCTGTTTTACGAATAAGCTAAGCTATGAACTCATCTGTAACCGTCGTCTATTTTAAGCCCTAAAAGGCTCATGCATTAATCTGCCTTTATACGAACTTGTAAAGTTTGCACACAATCAGCTGATATAAAAGAGCTGAACTCTTTCCTGTCAGCGTGCATGCTACTGACACTCCAGTCTAGGTATGCAACAATAAAAGAAAGCTTATGAACATTTCTTCTGGTGTGAGACTCTGACTCCTTCCATTTTATGGGTCAACAATTCTTTCTTCCACACAACATTATATATATCTGCTCAGAATAATTAAAGGAACACTTTGAAAGCACATCAGATCTCAATGGGAAAAAAAAAATCCTGCTGGCTATCTCTACTGATGTGGACTGATATGGTGATGTGTTAGGAACGAAATGATGGCAGCCACATCATTTGAGGGAAATGAAAATGATCAACCTACAAAGGGCTGAATTCAAAGACACCCCGAAAATCAAAGTGAAAAAACGATGTGTCAGGCAGGCGAGTCCATTCTGCTGAAATGTCACTGCAGTAACTCCAAATCGTACTCAGTAGTTTGCTTGGCCCCCACATGCTTGTATGCAGGCCTGACAACATCCTAATAAGATGACGGATGGTGTATTGGGGGATCTCCTGCCAGATCTGGACCAGGACATCAGTGAGGTTCTGGAGAGGCCGAGGTGAAACCAGGCGGCGTCGGATGGACCGAAACATAAAGTCCCACCCAAAGGTGTTCTATTGGATTGAGTTCAGTCGAGTGAGCATGGGGGCCAATCAATGGTATTAATTCCTTCCTACTCCAGGAACTGACTACATACTCTCACACCAAGAGGAACACAGGACCCACTATAGCAACATAAGGTCTGACAATGGGTCCAAGGATTTCATTCCGATACCTAATGGCAGTCAAGGTGCTCTTGTCTAGCCTGTAGAGGTCTGTGTGTCCTGCCATGGATATGCCTCCCCAGATATACCATCACTGACCAACCACCAAACCAGTCATGCTAAATGATGTTACAGCGAGCATAACGCTTTCCACAGCTTCTCCAGACCCTTTCACATCTGTCACATGTGCTCAGGGTGAACCTGCTCTCATCTGTGAAAAGGACAGGGTGCCAGTGGTGGACCTGCCAATTCTGGTCTTCTATGGCAAATGCCAACTGAGCTTCACCGTGCCCACTAGAGGACATTGGGCCCTCAGGCCACCCTCATGAAGTCCGTTTCTAATTGTTTGGTCAGAGACATTCACACCAGCTTTCTGCGTGCCTGCTGGAGGTCATTTTGTAGGCTCTGGCAGTGCTCATCCTGTTCCTCTTTGCCCGAAGGAGCACATAGCAGTCAGTCCTGCTGTTGGGTTAAGGACCTTCTACGAGGGCCCTGTCCAGCTCTCCTGGAATCTCCTCCCTGCCCTTGAGACTGCACTTGGAGACACAGCAAACCTTCTGGCAATGACAGGCACATATTGATGTGCCTGCCATCCTAGAGAAGTTGGACTACCTGTGTCAGCTCTGTAGGGTCCAGGTATGGCTGCATGCTACCAATAGTGACACTGACTGTAGCCAAATGCAAAACGAGTGACAAAACAGATGAGGAGGGAAAAATGTCAGTGGCCTCCACCTCTTAAGCCATTTCTGTTTTGGGGGTCATCTCATTGTGGCCCCTCTAGTGCACCAAAGCAGCTGAAACTGATGAACAAGCCCCTCTTTATTTCATGTACAATACTTGTAAGCTGCTCAAAGCACATTAAAAACTACAGAAAAAAACTGTTTACAGGTCCAAATCAAGAGGTGTCTGAAACTAAAACACTTATCCACACATACCAATATATACTGGAGTTATGAACAAAATGGAGTTACAAACAGCCTCTTGGAACAGAACCTGCTTGTAAGTAGGAGATAGACTGTAATGGATTACACAGCCTTAAATAATCTCACCCAGTCCTATATTTTGGAATGTCTGTCTGTCCCCTTACACTCCTAGTCATAACCTCAGATTGCTTATAATTTCAAGAGCCAATCTGAAAAGAATTGGTAAGGTGGCCTGTTGCTGTTACACACCTAAAATTTAGAATACTTTAGCAATAGAAAAATCGGCAGGCTAATACTGTAGAACAATTTAAAAAAATGGCTTTTCATAGATACATTTTTAGTTGTATCCCTGTTAGTCTATATGGGCACTGAATTCTAATTTTCCTCTGGGTTCTGCAGTTCCATATTAATCTGTACTATTCTCTGCTGTATCTTCCATTTCATCTGTGGTGATGATGTACTCCACCAGCTCATCAAGATACCACACTGCCTTGTGTTTATGGATTGAATTCCAGATGTCCCAGGGGTCCACATGGCCATCATCAAATTCTTCATGTGAAGCATGTAAACCATGAGGATTAATTGAGGTAGAATGTTAGGTGGAATGCCCAGTGGGGGCCGTGCAGTATTTTAGTAGTTTTGCCTTAGATCCCCAGCAGATTATTTTTCTTTAACCTAACTGGAACTGTTGCTTTTTTTCTGTCCTGCTAGCCATTTGACGTTACATTTTTGTTTGTTACATACTGTATAGTATTACTGCCTAATCTTGAATTATGTTTTATATTACTTTTTATTTCAACTTGCAAAGCAGTTGGAGCTACATTGTTTATATGGAAATGTGCTTAAATGTAGATGTTGTATCCAAAAGTTTGTTCCTTCATGAAAACTGTTTGCCACATTCAGAACACCCATAAGTCATCTCTCCTTTGTGTATTTTAGTGTGGATCAGAGGAGTATTTCTGTGCTGGAATTGTCTACCACATTCAGAAGAGCAATACTACTCTCAGGTTTACATTTTTCTAAATTTTCTTGGTGTGCATACTCTCAAAACAGGAGTGAACTTCACTCTTTAGTCAGGACAGTCTCATTGTACTTCTTAACTTCTCACTCTCTTAAGGTTGCCACAAGGATGCAGTTTAGAACCTGCATTGCTCCTACTAAGGCTTCTTTTTGCAGGTCATAAGGAGGCACTGTAATTTGTTAAGATGGGCCTAAATGTTTTTCTTTATCAATCTTGTTGATCCTAAAAAAACAGGAACTTTTTTTTTTGTCCCATATTTCATTTGTCATATCTCATCTCTCCAATCTTAGGACTGAGTTGAAATTAGAAACTGATACTATTACGTCTGGTTTTCTGGCCTCTGTTTTTCAGTCAGTACTGTTGTTCCACAACTGACATGCACCTCCTCATTTTCCATTGTGCAGTCTGAGTTGTGGTCCCAGTGTCTTTGTGGTGGTGGTAAGATGTACTTCTTGCAGAGTATCCAGCCAATGAGCCTGGCGACTTTGTGCTGTTGTGCAGTGTATAATCCTTCAGCAATCAGTACCTTGAACTCAGCAATGAGATGTGTGACTATTTCCAGTTTTCTTTATTAGGAGCAACAATTCTGGATTATTTTTGTAATTTTTTTCTACCAATGATCTGAACCTTCTTCTCTCTAAGCCACTGTTTTGTGCACCTATGATTAGGTGTTCACCTTTTGGTTAGTTCGCCCCTCATAAGCCATACATGGTTGAGTTCTGTGTCCACATGAGGCTGCTGGAGAGGGGAAGTATTTACCACTTCACTTTTAGTTTCCCCAATTTGTTCGTTTTTGTTTTAAAACCTTTTGAATTCTTTCTTCTTCTGCTTAGCATATTGTACTGTGTTCAGCTGTGGACAAGGTGGGGGAGTTTCTATAATTTGTTTTCTGTCTTATGTGAGTTCTTTCATGTCTCTGAAGACAGCTTCTCCGTGAAAACTTTTTGTCACATTCAGTACAGCAATACGGCTTCTCTCCTGTGTGAATTCTTTGGTGGCTCTGAAGATAGTTTTTCCATGAAAATGCTTTGCCACATTCAGAACAACAATACGGCTTCTCCCCTGTGTGAATTCTTTGGTGGCTCTGAAGATAGCTTTTCCAAGAAAACATTTTTCCACAATCAGAACAGCAATATGGCTTCTCCCCTGTGTGAATTCTTTGGTGGCTCTGAAGATGGCTTCTCTGTAAAAACTGTTTGCCACATTCAAAGCAGCAATATGGCGTCTCTCCCGAGTGAATTTTCATGTGTATCAGGAGAGTATTACGGTGCGAGAATTGTTTGCCACATTCAGAACAGCAATATGAATTCTGTCCTGCGTGAATTCTATGGTGGCGCTGAAGATGGCTTCTCCGTGAAAACTTTTTCCCACATTCAAAACAGCCGTGACGTTTGATTCCTGTATAAAGTTTAAAAGAAAAAAAAAAAGCTTAGTTTTTAACACACTGCTTTAATACTGACATTATTTTATAACATTAAATAGATGTTGGTTTAATTTATGAACAAATTTTGATAAGCATTAACAAACAAGTAGCACGTAAAAAGACACTCAACTAGAAAATGAAAAATATGAAAAACTATTCTACACATGGGCATAATCCAAAAAGTTTAAATAGTAAAATAAATAGATCCCATGAGATAGGCACAATCAGCAAGATAGATTTTTTTCTTTTTCTACATTACAGAACGTCATCATCATGTTGTCATATTCTTAAAATATTATAAAAAATTATATATATTTTTTTAATTATTGGAGGTAGAAGGTGATCTTCAACTATCATATTGGTGACTGCCATATCAAACATGTGAAATTCAATTCTATTAAACAGAATGTGTCTTAATATTTTTAAACAATTAGTCTGAAGCCTACTGACTCCATAATGCATTTTTTTTTGTTATTTGATTTTAAAAAGAGGCAGAGGATAGCAAAACAAAAAGATTTAAATATGCAACGAGAACAGAACAAAACTTCAATGAATAAAACACGCAGGTCACTGAAAAATCCCAGAGACCCAAATGACACCTGACCTGAAACAGCAAACTGGACACTTGTGGCCAAAATGCAAAATATACTTCTGTCTTCATACCACCTGCGGCAGGGGCTTTTTTGTTGCAAATGGATTTAAAAATGTATTTAATGTTTTTAATTTCTTCAGCTAAAACGGGCCTCCAGAAAAGCAGCATCATTTTGTGAGAGTTTTGGTAAATTAATAAAATTAAAAAGTACAACAATCACTCCGAAGATGGGGGTTCAACAAAAGGGATGTTCAGGAAAAAATATAAAATAAAATAAACGTATTAATTTCCAAGCAGACGCTAGAGATATTATCTATACAGTGGAACCTTGGTTCATGAACATCTCGGAACACATACAAATCGGTTTATGACCAAAAAGCTTGCCAAACATATGCATCTGCTCACGATCACAAACTCGGTATATGAACAAGCCAGTCTCCCTTTCAGTATGTATGTGCAGATGATTTCCGCACGTGTTCAGTCTTTCCCTGTGCAGCGAGGGAGAGAGAGGCGTACGCACATGCGCGCGAGCGAGAGAGAGAGTGAGACGTGCAAGAGCGAGAGAGAGAGACGTGCAAAAGCAAGAGAGAGAGACGTACGTGCGCGTGTGAGTGAGCGAGAGAGAGAGAGGCAGGCAGGCGTACGCACGCGCGCAAGCGAGAGAGAGAGGCAGGCGTACGCACGTGAGCGAGAGAGCGAGAGGCAGGCGTACGCATGCACGAGAGAGAGAGGGAGAGAGACGTGCGTACGAGAGAGAGGGAAGGAGCGAGGCAGGCACGCAGGCGTACGTGCGCGCGCGAGAGACAGGCGCGCGAGAGAGAGAGACAGAGAGGCGCGCGCGAGAGAGAGAGAGAGAGAGAGAGAGAGAGAGAGGGTGAGAGAGAGAGAGAGAGAGAGAGAGAGGTGTGCGCGAGAGAGAGAGAGAGGCGCGTGAGAGAGAGAGAGAGAGAGGCATGCACGAGAGAGAGAGAGGCGCGCGCGAGAGAGAGAGAGAGAGACGTATGCGCGAGAGAGAGAGATGTACGCACGTTAATGCCTCATCTCGATAAAGATCTGCTCATGAACATACAGAACAAAAACATAAATGTAACAGACAAGAGGAGACCATTCATCAGTTCATCAAGTCTGTTGGTTTAGCTAACAGCTAAGCTGTCCTAACATCACATCAAGATAACTCTTAAAGATTGTCAAGAGGAGATAAGAAAGCGAGATAATAATAATAACTAGGGGGCTTCGTCCCCTGCTCGCTTCGCTCGCCAACCCCCATATTTGGTTTTCTGGATACACACTTTTAAGATTTTTTTTTTCTTTAAATTGTTGCTATTTCATTAGTTTCACTTTTATTTCCGACCTTCTGTAAAAACAATATTTGTAATCTTGTGAGTCCCAATATGCTGAATCTTTTTAATGAGGTCAGGATAGGTTTCTCTGTTTGGAATTTCAGCATAGACAAAACGATCTACATCATCAGCAGTTTTTTTACAAAGTAAAAAAGTAAGTAGAGTTCTGCATTGGACTCCTGTCTGTAAAGTCGTGCTATTTTCCTCTCACAGTTCCAAAAGTACATGGGGTTACCAAGGTGATACCCCAGCTTTTGTTTAGGTTTTTGTACAAGGGCTAGACAGAATAAATGTCAGAGGTTCACTGACATTTGAGAAGAGCTTTATTATAATTATCTAAACCAGCAGTCCGTTTTAGGCCTGTGAATGCTGAAGCCTCCTGTTGAGTTTGGAGTCGGGCTGCCTGGAGTGAGATCTCTCTATAGGTAGGCAAGTGAAGGTCCTGAGACCTCCTTTATAAAGCTTGAGTACACACAAAATGAGACAAATTGTGCATATGCCCATTCAAATGGTCGAGATTTACAAAAGAAAACTTCACAGGAGAACAAATGTATATTTACAGCAACTCTGACCAAGGCATACATAATATTTCAGAGAAACTGGGAAATAATGACACTCTTGATCAAGTAGTAAAATGCAGCCAAACCAGCTAAATGATGACTCTCAAGGATAATAATTCCTTTCACCGAGCTGCTCTTACAAAAGGTGTGTTGAAGTGACAAACACAAACAAAAAAATGACTATAATGTACAGACTGTATTTTAGTTCCATTTAAAAGAGCCAATGATAAGTATTTGCACTAAAGAAATTGGTTTATCATCACTTTATATTGGGTGGGTGTTGTCACTTCACAGGGAGCTGGTCAACATGTGATGAAATGTCTGCGATAATAGTTTCGAAAGACAGAGCTATCAAAGACAGTAGATATTCGTGTATATCCAAAAGCAAATCACAAATCGTCATTTCTGTCAAATAAATCGCCATATGCAGGTCCTTTGCTTTTCCTTGATGGCAAAACAGGATGGTCGTACAATATAACACGCACGAATTCTAATAAACAAAAAATACCCACACGGTATTTTGGGTCCAAATTAGCCATACGTTCCCACGTATTTAGCCCACTTCTGTCATCTCAACGTCTGTCGCAACATTACTTTATTAATGCGTATCTAAAAGTCAAAGCAAAATGTCCCTTTATTAAATCAAATCAAGCAAATCTCAGAACGGAACATATGCAAGGTCTCATTGATCATGTTCAAAATTCAAATATCAGCAATTCAGACAAATTCAAAGCAGGTAAAGCAGTAATATACCATCTTCATATCAAGGAAGTCGAAGAGCATTGCAACAGTTGTATCATGATGCAATGGCAACATCCCAAACTATCGGTCGGACAGATTTATTTATTACAATGACGTGTAATCCACACTGGCCAGAAATCCATTGATTCTTGAGAAAAATGCCACCAGCTACATCGGCTCTGGACATTCCGACTTTTTTTAAGTAGATTGTTTTATCAGAAAGTCTTAGTTTGATTGAAAGAACTCTAAACGGTGTTAGGACAAATCAGAGCATACATTTACACGATCGAATTTCAAAAACGGGGTTTACCTCACATGCATTTATTGGTTACTTTGCAAAATAAATTATTAACTGCTTAAGGTGTAGATTGGTTTGTCTGTGCTCAAATTCCAAAACAGAGAAACCTATCCTGAATTATGGTACAAAATCATTAAACACGTGTCCCACGTTTCATAAGATTCATTATGTTGGGACTTAACAGAAGAAAAAAAAAAGTGTTTAAAGAATTTTCCAAAAGCGTTTGTACAATCAACAGACATGACTAAGACTGGCTTTCCCGTGTCACGAACAACACACTTATCACGGAAAGAAAGATAGTAAAATTGTGATAATCGATAACTCAATGATTGTACCATATAACCCATATTTGCTCCAATGATTCAAATGTCATATTAATGTCGAGTATTGTGTATCAGTTATGAATATTAAGTAAATCTACAAGTACATTCATAAAGGGCATGATACAATATGCGCGACTATCGAAAGAACAGTCTCAGGACGAGGTTCAAGCATATTTTGATACTCAGTACGTCAGTGCAATGGAAAGCGGGTGGCATTTAATGGAATCGCCAATGCACGGTCAAAGTCATTCTGTTGAATTATTACCGATTCATTTACCAGGTCAGAATATGATTCAATTTAAAGGGGGCAAAGAAGCAGAGGCTTTAAAAAGTAGCAAAAAACAGAAATACAAAATTAATGGCTTATTTTGAACTTAATGAAACATGTAAATGCAAAAGCATATACGTTTGCGCAAACCCCTCAACATTATACATGGCAGAAATAAAAAGGAGTGTAACATCCAAGAAAAATTGCAAAAGTGTTGCTCGACTAAATATTGTACCACTAAAAGATATTGAATGGTTCCATTTAAAATTGTTATGTGAATCAAAAGGAGCAACATCGTATAAAGATGTTCTAACTATAGATGGAACTACGTACAGTACGTTTCAAGAAGCGGCACAAGCAGCTGTGTTATGTAAATAGGACGACTATATGTTTGAAATGATGTCTGATGCCACTTCTGTAATGATGCCTGACAAATTAAGACACTTCTTTGTGTACTTAATTATGACGGCTGAAGTTGATGCTTTACAATTATGGGAAGCGTTCAAAGGACCATTAACCGAAAAGTCAAATAAACAAACAGCTCTTTCGATTATCAAAGAAATGTTAGAAGCAGAAGATTTAACGATTCAGCAATTTGGACTTCCACAAGAAATTAACGAATCAGAGGTAAAGAAAGAGATAACAGCAAATGAAAATTTAACAGTAGAAGACCATAGAAAATTGTATCAGGAAATGTACTCACAAATGATGATCAAAGATCAATTTGACACAATACAAAGAGGTCTTCTCGGAGAAATTACGCAGTGGCTATTCTTCATAAATGGACCGGGCAGAACAGGAAAAACATTTTTGTATAAATGTTTAGTCCATTATTACAAAAACATGACATCAATAGCGTGGACAGGTATAGCAGCAATTCTTTCATACAGAAAAAATAGCTCACAAAACGTTTAATCTACCTTTAAATATCACAGATGAAAATGTTACATTGAAATGGAAAAAGATGAAACAAGAAATGCAACAGAATGAAATATTTATTTGGGATGAAGCATCAATGAACCCACAAACAGTATTAAATGTAATTGACAAAATGCATTTGGATCTGATCAACCATTTGCGGGTAAAACCTTTATACTGGGAGGCGACTTTAGACAAGTTCTACCAGGAGTCAAGAAAGGAGGGCTAAGGCAAATTTATGAAACATGCCTAAAGAGTGGGCCTTTATGGTCTTTGTTCCAATTATTCACATTACAAAGAAATATGCGAGCAAATCCAAATTCAGATGATTTCACAAACTGGCTACTAGACATTGGAAACTTTAAAATTCAAAATCTCCCAATAAAAAAAGACTTATGTACAAATCTAATGAAGAATTTTATCCCGAAGGATTATCAACAGAAGAAATGAGTACATGGGCAATCATAGCAGCAAGAAATGATGAAGTCAAAAGAATTAACAAGAAAACTGTATAACGATTACACGGCAAATTGGTTAAATGCGTATCAATAGACTATGCTGAAGCAGTTGGTGCTGCTAGTGCCAAAGATGAAAACATCAACTTATAATATCCCGTAGAATATCTACAAGCGTTAACACCGTCCGGACTCCCACTGGTGAATTACTGTTAAATGAAGGATGTATCATAATGTTATTGTGTAATTTATGTATGAGTGAAGGGCTATGCAATAGGTAGAACAATTCTAACATGTAAAATTTTAACAGGTGACACGAAAGGTAATGTAGTATATATTCCGAGAATAACAAACATAAAAGGAGATCTTCATATGCCATTCGTATTAAAACGTTTACAGTTTCCCATGAGAATAGCTTTTGCTATGACAATTAAATCACAGGTACAAACATTCGAAAAAGTCGGTTTATTTATTAGAGAGAAAGAAACGAAATTCACTCATGGGCAGTTATACGTTGTGTTATGACGATGCAAGACCAAACACGGAATCAAAATCCAATGCAATCTTGAAGAAAAGTTAATTCCAAATATTGTTTTACTGATGTTTTATAGTAAAAGAAAACAATGCATATGTAACAAATCCCATGAGGGGAAAAAAAGAAAAAAACACAATCTCTTAAAATGATATCTCCGAAAAAACAAACCTGGGGGCAAAGTCTCTAGTATAGTATGTATGTGCATATGTGCATACATACATGTATATTATATATATAATATATATTATATATAAATAATATATAATATACACACACAGAAACTATGTATTATATATATATTTGTGATGGCCAAAAGAAAGCAGGGTGTTTGGAGTTATTTTACTCTACTGAGAAATAATGATTCAAAGCGGGATATGTGTCAGAAAGTCGTATGTTATTACGCAAACACCACAAACCTGGTAAAACGTGTGGAAGTCAGACACATTGCTGAACACGAGGAGATCAGAAGAGAGCACAAACACTCAGGCTAAAGAGCATGGCCTGGCTGCCAAAGGGCCGTAGTCGACTCTTAAAGAAGCCTTCCAGAAAGGCAGGCAGTACCCAGCGAATGCTAGTACTGTAAACTGATGTGGGGGTCTTGAAACTGAATAGACAAAGAACAATGTTTGGTTTTAATGAGGAGCAAATTATGTTTATAGCTTGATGAATTGAGAAACTTAGAACGCATTTTCAAACTTTCAAATTAGCTTTATTTCACTTGGGCTGTGCTAAAAGGGTGTGTGCAGAGGGTGCAGACCTAAAAATACCTGGGAGTGCAGCTGGATGATAAATTGGACTGGACTGCCAATACTGATGTTCTGTGTAAGAAAGGACAGAGCCGACTATACTTCCTTAGAAGGCTGGCGGCCTTCAACATCTGCAATAAGATGCTGCAGATGTTCTATCAGACGGTTGTGGCGAGCGTCCTCTTCTACACTGGACAAACTGGTGAGGAAGGCAGGCTCTATTGTAGGCACGGAGCTGGACAGTTTGACATCTGTGGCAGAACGACGGGCGCTGAGCAGACTCCTGTCAATTATGGAGAATCCACTGCATCCACTAAACAGTATCATCTCCAGACAGAAGAGCAGCTTCAGCGGCAGACTGCTGTCACCGTCCTGCTCCACTGACAGACTGAGGAGATCGTTCCTCCCCCACACTATGCGACTCTTCAATTCTACTCAGGGGGTAAATGTTAACATTATACAAATACTGTCTGTCATTTCTGCATTTTTATCACTCTTTGATAGTTTTTTATCAATATGCTGCTGCTGGAGTATGTGAATTTCCCCTTGGGATTAATAAAGTATCTATCTAAAAGCGGCAGTCCCAAGTGTTACCTGTTCAATGGTACAGGCGCATCTTCTCCTCTCACCTGTAGGTGTGCCCAGTAATAATAGCTTCTCTAGTTTTTCAGCAGCCCAAGTGTTGCCCGCTCTTGCCAGTGATACGAGCAGTGATGTTGAGGAGCCCCTCATCAGCAGTGATGACAAAGTGAATCTGTTTTTAGGCAGTGCAAATGAAACAGACAGTGAAACTGAAGAGATTCCGATGAATCTAAAAGTGATGCTCGCTAGGTATTTGCATTGTTATTATACTTTTTACACTTCACATCGTGTACTTTTAGAGTTTTACAAGAATAAAAATGTCATTTGTTGAGCCAAAAAAAATGTATGCTTTTTACAGAAAACATCAAACACTAATGCTTCTTCTTTCACAGATCGTTTTCAGGAACTGAACACGTTTAATAAATTCTGTTAATAAAAAAAGTAAACAAGTCTGATCTTTGGCACTACAGTAATCCCTCGCTATATCGCGCTTCACCTTTCGCGGCTTCACTCCATCGCGGATTTTATATGTAAGCATATTTAAATATATATCGCGGATTTTTCACCGCTTCGCGGGTTTCTGTGGACAATGGGTCTTTTAATTTCTGGTACATGCTTCCTCAGTTGGTTTGCCCAGTTGATTTCATACAAGGGACGCTATTGGCAGAAGGCTGAGTAGCTACCCAGCTTACTTTTCTCTTTCTCTCTCTTGCGCTTTCTCTGATTCTGACGTAGGGGGTGTGAGCAGGGGGGCTGTTCGCACACCTAGATGATACGGACGCTCGTCTAAAAATGCTGAAAGATTATCTTCACGTTACTATTTTTTGTGCAGCTGCTTCCTGAAACGACATGCTGCACAGTGCTTTGCATACTTAAAAGCTCGAAGGGCACGTATTGATTTGTGCTTGAAAAACAAACTCTGTCTCTCTCCCTGCTCCTGATGGAGGGGGTGTGAGCTGCCGCCTTCAACAGCTTTGTGCCGCGGTCCTTCGCATACTTAAGCCAAACAGCCCTATTGATTTGTTTGCTTTTCTCTATCTCTGTGACATGATCTGCTCCTGACACACTCCTTTGAAGACGAAGATATGTTTGCATTCTTTTAATTGCGAGAAGGAACTGTCATCTCTGTCTTGTCATGGAGCACAGTTTAAACTTTTGAAAAAGAGACAAATGTTTGTTTGCAGTGTTTGAATAACATTCCTGTCTCTCTACAACCTCCTGTGTTTCTGCGCAAATCTGTGACCCAAGCATGACAATATAAAAATAACCATATAAACATATGGTTTCTACTTCGCGGATTTTCTTATTTCGCGGGTGGCTCTGGAACACAACCCCCGCGATGGAGGAGGGATTACTGTACTTATTATATAGATGTCACACCTGTGACAGGTAAAAACATGCTTTTTTTGAAAACAGCGCCATCTGTTGGACGTAAAGAAAACAAACGCTATACTAAATATTTTACGATTCTATTTCAATGTTTCGATCAAATACATTTGTAAGTACGTGAATAAAGGCAGCGACATGGCAGTTTTTGGCGTGCAACCAGAAAGAAGTGATAGGAATGCGATCATACATATCGATGAAATCGCACAGTATTAGGCTGGAAGATACATAAGCAGCAATGAAGCTGTATGGCGAATTCTTTCATTTCCCATACATGAACGAAGTCCAGATGTTGTTCACTTAGCAGTACATCTAGAAAATGGACAACGCGTTTATTTCACAGCTGCAAATGTGCACCAAATAGCCCTGAATCCACTGGCTACAATGTTAACTGTTTTCTTTACGTTATGTCAAAATGACGTGTTTGCGAAAACAATGCTGTATTCGGAAGTGCCTATGTATTACACATGGAATGCGAGTAGAAAATCATTTGAACAACGCAAACGAGGAGAGCGAGTCAACGGACAACCTGCCATATTCAAAGAAACTACGATAAGCAGACTGTACACCGTGCATCCCAATCAAGATGAATGCTTCTTTGTTCACATGCTGTTGGTAAATGTGCCCGGTCCAACATCTTTCCAGCAATTGAGAATTGTCAACGGTGTTACACATGCCACTTTAAGAAGTACATGTCAAGCTCTGAATTTATTGGAGAACGACCGACACTGGGATGTATACATTAATGACGCGTGCAACACGTCACATCCAAATCAAATTCGTGCATTGTTTGCAATCATATTGACCGCCTGCTCTCCTTCATCTCCAACACAGTTGTGGCAGAAATATAAATCGCACATGGCTGAAGATATTTTCTGTCGAATACGCAAGTAAAATTCGAATATAAACATGGATTTCACAGCAGAAATCAACAACTAAGCGTTGATAATGGTTGAAGATTTGTGGTAAGAAATCACAAACAAATTTCTCAATCAATTGGGAATGCCATCACCAAATCGATCTGCTCCTGCTTCGTTCGATGTAGAATTGCGTCGTGAACAAAATTACAACACGGGTGATCTTTTGTCGTATGTGCAATCAAATATTCCTAAGCTAACGCTTCAGCAAAAAGACATTTACGATCAAATAATGTAAACTGTCAATAACGGGGTTGGAGAAATCTGGAAATTGGGAACGGAAAGGTGCCGGTTGATCTGACCTTAGGACGAATTTCATTGCCTCATAACTTCTGCAATTTAGTGACGTCAAAAGAAGAATTGGTTGAAAAAGTATTTCCCAATGTTCAAACCAATTATAAGAATCACGATTGGCTGAGTGAACGAGCTATTCTTGCGGCCAAAAACAAAGACGTCTACGAACTTAACAATATTATTCAGTCTAACATTCTGCACAGACAATGGAACAACAAAAAAATATTGTATACCCACAAGCTTTGTGAAATTAAACATATTAGAAACGTGCGCTTTCTCTTTTCTTTCTTTTCCATTTAACCAGACTGAGCCACAGCAACGCGTGGCCGGGTACAGATATATATATATATATATATAAATAAAAATAAATAATATACACACATATACAGTATACATACACATATACATCTATACTAATAAAAGGCAAAGCCCTCACTGACTCACTCATCATTAATTCTCCAACTTTCCGTTTAGATAGAAGGCTGAAATTTGGCACGCTCATTCCTTACAGCTTACTTACAAAAGTTAAGCAGGTTTCATTTCGAAATTCTACACGTAACGGTCATAATGGTCGACAACGTCCGCCATGTTAAACTTTCTTATTTATGGCCCCATCTTCACGAAATTTGGTAGGCGGCTTCCCTACGCTAACCAAAACCGATGTACATACTTATTTTGGTGGTATGACACCACTGTCGGCCGCCATATTGAACTTTCCAACGGTCTTTGTTACTTAATAGGCCCATCTTCAAGAAATTTGGTATGCGGTTCCCAACGCTGAGTCCTACTTACGTACATATATACGTCCATAGCCTGCAGCTCGGTCCACACTCTGAATCCTCCAGGCACTCCTGAGCATAATCTAATTTTGAAGGTTGGGGCACCAATAATGTTACTGAGAAACTTACTGCCACCGAAACTTTGTAATGGCACGAGTCTTCAGGTCACATGCCTGCAAAAGAACCTAATTGAGGCAACTATTTTTACTGGCAGTGGCTCAGGGGAGAGAGTTTTTATTCCTCGCATCCCCGTTATACCCTTTGATCTCCCATTTCAATTCAAACACCTCCAATTTCCAGTAAGGCTCTGCTTCGCAATGACAATTAATAAGTCTCAGGGACAGACCCTACAAAAGGTTGGCATTGATTTGAGGCAAGATTGCTTATCACATGGCCAACTATACGTTGCATGCTCAAGAGTAAGCTCAGCGCACAGCTTGGTCATATTACAACCAGAGGGGCGAACTGACAACGTGGTATACAAAGAGGTCCTTAACAAATAATTATTGGTACATTTTCCCTCAGTTTATTATTTAAAATTTTAAAGCAGTACTTCGCTGCTGCGAAGCGCGGGTATTTTGCTAGTAGGCATAATAGAACTATTTTACATTACAGTGAGTAATTAACCATATTAAAAATAGTAAATGTTAACAATTTGAAAGTAAATTATCTTTCATGTTGAGTAATACGATTTTGTTCTGTTTGGTTTTGAAATAAACACGCAAATGGTTTTTAAACTTACACTTTTACTGTGAAACTTCAGTAAAAACAATTATTTAAATTTAATTTCATCAATATTGCATTGAATTTTGATTCAGTTTGGACTTTCATTGTGAGAACACGACGTAAAACTGCCTATGATTGAATTTTGTTTTTTTCAATCTATAAAACGACTTTTTCAAATGTTTGGCTCTGAAATTTGTTAATTGTCTTTGCAAAAGCTATTCTAACGGGAAACTGTTAACATTTTAATATGAATGGCATATCAAGATCTTCCTTGTTGTCTATTGTTATCTGCAGATGATGTACTACATTACCTTTCTTGGATACATCCTTCTTTCTACAGTAATTTGTGTGGTGGAAAACCAGAGGTGTTAACGGCTGTAGATATTCTTTGTGATATTGTAGGTTGATGTTTTCATCTTCCACACGATCACCACCAACTGTTTCAGCACAGTCTATTGATACACATTTAACCAATCTGCCGTGTAACCGATCGACATTTTTGGCGTTAATTCGTTTGACTTCATTGTTTCTCAATGCTAGGATTGCCCGTGTACTCATTTGTTCTGTTGATAACCCTTCATGATGAAATTCTTCAACAAGATTTGGACATATGTCTTCTTTACTTGGGAACTTGAAGTGAGGAAAACATAAAAATGTATGAGAGCCGAGAGCAACTCTGTCTGTCAAAAGCATTCACACGAATGAGAGGGCTGTGGGCGTGGCTGAATATGGGAGAGAGGAGGGCGGGACTAGAAAAAATCTTATGTCAAAAGTCTCATCTCACGGGACTTGAAAAACTCTCATCAAAATTGTCTTGTCTTGTTGCAGGATTAAATATATTGTGAAAGCCAGCCCGACAACAGACAGACAGACACCGCTCTTAAGTCCACCACACATGCTTTACTTACAGTATGTACAATTTAAGTGTCCAAATAGTCCCGCACACACACAGTGCTCCAGCACCAAACACCCTTCAGTTCAGGGCCTCTCAACAGTCCTCCCTGATCTGCCTTTCCTCCTCACTCCCAAGCGTTGCCTTCTTCCACCCGACTCCTACTTCCTGATTGGAGTGAGGCGGCCCCTTTTATCTTGTCCCGGATGTGCTCCAGGTGCCCGACGATGAACTTATATCATATAACGATGAAATTATATGTAAAAAGTTGTCTTAGTCACAGCACACTACAATAATAAAACATTTCCTTAAACAAATATGATAATTGTCCAGTCTGTAACATTCCTAATCAATCTTAGAAATAAACTGGATGCATTAGGATTAAAAGTCAAATCGGAGGTAAAAAGCTTAGGGGTAACCGTTGATTGTAATCTGAATTTTAAATCGCATATTAATCAGATCACTAGGACAGCATTTTTTCACCTAAGAAACATAGCAAAAGTTAGACCTCTTATATCATCGAAAGATGCAGAGAAATTAGTTCATGCGTTTGTTTTCAGTCGGCTAGATTACTGTAACGCACTCCTCTCAGGACTACCCAAAAAAGACATCAATCGTTTGCAACTAGTGCAGAATGCAGCTGCTAGAATCCTTACCAGGAAAAGAAAATCCGAACACATTTCTCCAGTTTTGATGTCACTACACTGGTTACCTATGTCATTCAGAATTGACTTTAAAATTCTGCTTATGGTTTATAAAGCTTTAAATAATCTCGCCCCGGCTTATCGGAATGTCTGACACCTTATATTCCAAATCGTAACCTCAGATCCTCAACTGAGTGTCTCCTTAGAATTCCAAGAGCAAAACTTAAAAGAAGTGGTGAGGCGGCCTTCTGCTGTTATGCACCTAAAATCTGGAATAGCCTGCCAGTAGGAATTTGCCAGGCTAATACAGTGGAGCACTTTAAAAAACTACTGAAAACACATTATTTTAACATGGCCTTCTCATAACTTCACTGTAATTTAATCCTGATACTCTGTATATCCAATTCATTATAATAACTATTCATTCAAAATCTGTACTAACCCCTACTCTCTCTTCTGTTTCCTTTTCCGGTGTCCTGTAGGTGGTGGCGTGCGCCACCACCATCTACCCAAAGCACCATGATGTTCCAACAATGATGGATGGATTAAAAGCCAGAAGTCTGTACGACCATCAGCATAGATAGATAGATAGATAGATAGATAGATAGATAGATAGATAGATAGATAGATAGATAGATAGATAGATAGATAGATAGATAGATAGATAGATAGATAGATAGATAGATAGATAGATAGATACTTTATTAATCCCAATGGGAAATTCACACATCAGCATCAAGTGACTCCGTGAAAAACCCGAACTACAAAGAGGACTATTTCATTTATGTTAGGTAGAATGCCCAGAGGGGACTGGGTGGTCTCGTGGCCTGGAACCCCTACAGATTTTATTTTTTTCTCCAGCCTTCTGGAGTTTTTTTTTGTTTTTTCTGTCCACCCTGGCCATCGGACCTTACTCCTTTCTATGTTAATTAATGTTGTCTTATTTTAATTTCTTATTTTGTCTTTTATTTTTCTTCTCTTCATTATGTAAAGCACTTTGAGCTACTTTTTGTATGAAAATGTGCTATATAAATAAATGTTGTTGTTGTTGTTGAATCTTCTAGTTACAGAGGCGCAATCCCAGTCACTAACACATTTACCATGTAGCCCCCCCAACACGCAACGTAAGAACACATTCCATCTGATTAATTTAATATTTAATTAATTAAACCCCTAAACCCGCAAGCATTAACCAAAATAACAGTTGAAATTGTTACTCATATGATTTGTTTTGTTATACACATGAAACAAAATATAAATCTATTTACACTTCAGACACTGGAAGCCGCTGACGAACCCCTCTCTTTGTCGCTAGTCTGTAGCAGCGAAAAACTAAAAGCGATAGAGTTTAACAGACGTCATTGAACTTGATCATGAGTTTGTGTTTGAGTTGTGTAACGTTAATGCCTTTGGCCAGGAGGTGTCACTAGAGAGGTGAGTGTCAAATGCTTCGACACAAATGATTCAAATGTTTCTATGCTGCGTGAGGCTTCACTCTGCCCATCACTAGGCAATTCAAGCTCTGCCGATCCAATAAGCTACTCATGATATGCGGTGTCAGCGAGCTTTCCTATCAAACATGTCGGTAGACGTCACTCATAGCGCGACAAGACAGCCTGGTGATAATCATTGATTTTGAATTGATTACCCCACAAACACAAGCCAAACCACCTCTGCCACTGCAGCTTGGTTTTGTTTATATCAAATGTTTAATTTTTAAGTATTGTGCAAAAGTCTGAGCACGGTGTCTGTTGCGTCATCATGCTCACAGCTTATACGTGAACGTGCGCACGTGTTATTTCTGTATCTGATACGCGGAAAACACTGTACTTCCAGGAGTCTGCACGTACCCGCATTTATTCAATTGTTTGTTGACTTTGTGAGCGTCTGTTTGATGTAAGTTAAGCTTTGCTGTTTATTTTATTAGAAATAATTTTCTGCAAGTAATGATAAAGCTTGTAACTTTGTTTTACTAAAATGTTCAGACAACCCTTTATGTCAAAGTGTGTTCAGTTTAACGTTCAAAACTGTATAAGTACATTCAGAAATGTTGCTTCTTTATTAATACTGTTATGTCCAAAGCAGGGGAAAATAATTAGCCAACCATGGATTACTCAGAACATTAACTCACTTTATTTTACGACAGGCACGCACTGATCTCCAATCAAGAAGACATTCTTTTATTCCAGACTCCTTTGCTATCCCTTCAACAGGTAACACATTTCATAAGAACTCCTCCGAGCGTTCTGGCAGAAACTACAACTGAACACAACAAATACATAAGAGCTTCAAGACAACAGACTTGGTAATAGTTGTTTAAGTAGTGATTTGTCTGAGTCTGTACAGCACTAATGTATTTGGTAAGTTTTATTTAGTGCCCTTTGCCAACGACAGCACGTCATAACGCTCTGTTAATTTCTGCTGCCATCTACTGACCTTTTTGGGCATGAACTGTATTAGCGTTCTCTGAGCCTTTATTCTGTGAGTTATTTTATGTCATTGTATTTGTTCTGTTTCAGAAACCACACATAAATATTTGTATGCAACTAAACATTTAGCTCTACAAAGCCATTGCAACAACTCCTTCCTCTGCAACGTTCAGCAGTTAATTGAGACCTTTCTACCTTAATTCTGGTCTGCCTCATCCTTCTTATTGGGGTTAGGATTTGGTGCCACAGACACACAGCAGTTTGATGCACGCACTGTTTGAGAAGCATACTGTAAGTGCTTCATGAAACACATGACGGGGCTTAGCTGGCTACACACAGACAGGTGATGTTCATACTCCACAAATATACTGAGGCTGAACTTGCAGCTTGGGGGCCCTTAGTGGCTTCGATGGCCCTCTGCTTCTGTGGAGACTTCATAGAACAAGAAATGGCGCTGTATATTGTACACAATTTTTATGATTTTCATCATTTATAATGGTTCTTAATTATGCGTTTGCATGAGGACACCTGATTAAAAATTCAATTGCAATTAATCTCTCAGTTCAAATTTGTAATCGAAAGTCACTTTGTATTAATTGCAATTTGTCATATTTCCTTCAAGCAAATTAATATTTTTCTTTAAAGCAGAAATAACTCAGGGATTACTTTCTAATACAAAACAGTTTTAATAATCAGTTGCCTCTGTATATTAAATTATTTTGGTTTCTTTATTGAACAGTTTTGTGTAACAGAAACAAATAAACAAACAGTACAACACTAATTAGTGAAGGCTCTAAGTAGGATTAATTAATTAATACTTTTGAGGCACACAACAATGCAAATTAGTTGCAACTTTGATGGGTTATGTCAATAATTCTGTCTTTAAAATGATATGAAGATGAAAACTAAAACATTATTGCATTTCTGCCTATTTATTTAGCCAGTTGCTTAAGCAGACTTCAGTTTATTTCCACCAATTGTTTAAGTGATGATATCCCAGAGGCAAAAACAAAAGTTCACAAGCGACCAGTGCTGGGAAACGTCACTTAAATTAAATTCATTACATTGCTCATTACTTACAAAATCCTAATCTCCTCCAGTTCAGCGCGTTTCTTTTCTTCACTTGTCTCGATGGGGGAAAAAACAAAGGGTCGTAGTAAAGCTGTACGAACACTGCATGTGTTGCTGCCATGATGTGATTTAACTGATCGGTTACTTCACTGCATTTCTCAGTTTGCTATCTGCGCTCTGCTTGGAGCTCATGATGGACAACACGTTACCTCTGGAAGGACAGTATCTCACATCCCAGTCCAAACGGTGAGATGGAATCCTCGTCTGTCAGCAGCCTCGGCCGAGCACTTCAAGCTTAGTGCACTGAGCCCGTTGTCTGAAAGGCCGTAGCGGCGCCCACAGATGGGTTGTCTGCAGTGTGTGAGTTGGGGTTTGGCTGAATGTGGAGATGACAGCTCAGATGTTCTCTTCTACATCGATGACCAGTGCACTAGAGATGAGGTTAGGCTCCTCCGCACACACTGCCTTGGCCATTTTGCTCTCGGGTAGGTCGGTTTAGCTTTCGGCTCAAAGGACCATGTAAAAGAGGGGTTTCATGGACCTCTGGAAAATGTGCTAATTCACAGGGTTTGGCCAACAGAAAGCCGAGTGCAGGAGTCACCGTCAGATGACTGGAGATGACAGACAGGTGATTGTAATTTATTCAAAGCAACAAATAATATACAACAATAAAGTAAGCACACAGTAGGTAAACCAAGATAGTGGAATGCAAAGTCTCTCGGGAACAGGAAACCCCTTCTGGTCAAAAGGCGTGACTTTACTAAACTTTTTGACAATAATAATAATAATATTTACTGACGCTGAGGAGACTTTCAACATTTGAGACACAATTGCTGGCATTTATTTTGCTTTTCCAGTATTAGCACAGACAGCTGAAGTGACCTCCTCATGGTGACACACTGCCAGTGCCTATCAGTCCTAACATATCAAATCCTTTTGAAATTCATTCTAAAACATGTCTTTGACAGGTGAAGATTGCTAGTCTAATATATAAAGCAGAGTCGATGTATGTGTGTATGTATGTTTGTCCCCATACAAATCTGCACCAGGCGCCCGATCGCCACCAAACTGGGCATGGGGCTCCTGTGTGACCAGGAGAAGGTCATGGGGTATGTTTGGTTCCGAAAAATGGGCACCTTTTCACCAACAACGTTCGGCACACGTCTCCGAACTTAAGATGGTCGCATGTTGCAACAAAAGTTCACTGCGGCGCCATCTAGCGGCAGCTTTGGTCTTTGTGCGTCACTCTTTACCTGTGTTTCTTTAAATTGCCAAGAGATGGCGGAAGTGTCCAAGTATGAGAAGGCCGACCATAGACACAGAATTACTAAACGCCGCGTGACCAGCGCCATCGTACGTCAATGTCGCCGCCACATTGTGAGTGGCACTGCTGTGGAGTGAAGTAATGGATAAAGATGCCTCACGCATGTGCTGCTTGGGATTGTACAAACTGCTGTACGCTCCAAACCAGATCCCGGGGATTACATTTCATAGGTGAGGCTGAACAATTGTTTTGGTTATACTTCACCATTAGAAAATCTCATTTTATAATCTTAGGACTCAAGGTCACCTTACAATAAAATTAAACAAAATTAGTAAAATTAAATCAAGAGAATTATAAATCAAACATCAATAATTAGCAAATAAACGAAGATAACTGGCAGTAGCAGTACAAAATTCACAATTGGTAAGCCAGTTTGAAAAGATAAGTTTTGAGGGCAGTTTTAAAATGTGTTATTGAATCGAGCTGACGAATATGAGAGGGAAGAGAATTCCAGAGAGACGCTCGAGCTCCCATAGCACTGAGTCTGACGTGTGGTACAGAAAGTTGAGCTGCAGATGAGGATCTGAGTGAGCGAGAGGAGTGTCAGTCTGTAGGAGATCAGTGAGGTTGTGGGGAGATTTAAATGTTAAGAGCGGTATTTAGTATTGTATTCTGTAGTTAACAGGGAGCCAGTGAAGTTGAGAGAGAAGAGGTGTAATATGTTCAGTGGATTTAGAACAGCAGGTTATCCTGGCAGCAGAATTTTGAAGAAGTTGTAAGCGATGGATAAGTTTTTGTGGGATGCCAAATAGAAGAGCATTACAGTAATCTATACATGAGGCGACTCGGGCATTAACCAGTACTTCGGTACTGTGTTGCATAAGAACAGGACAAAGTCTAGAAATATTTTGGAGATAGAAGGCGGCAGTCCGAGAAATGTTACTTATATGGGAGGAATTATTTAATAATAGTAAATAATAATAATTATTATTAGTATTATTTAATAATTGTCATTATTAGTGTTTAAATGGATATAATTACATTTAAATGATTCGCCAAAATCTGTTGTATGCAAACGATACTGTTTTAAACGTTATTGTTTTTTCATCAGAAAACCCAGTTTCCACGTTTACCTGTATTAGTTTAAATGGGACTTTTGCCACTCGCAATATGGCGGACGCGCTGATGTATCGTGTCAACTGGGCAACACAGTGAATGCGACGTCTATCTATATATGTCTATGATTTGTTCGCTTTCCGACGTAGTGTAAATAAGGTAAATTCATCTCATTGTGGTGCGTATTCCATACGTAATACCATGTAAAACATAATTCTCCTGCTTTATGCGAATATACCCATGTCACCGAAAAAAAAGACGTACAGTTCCACGGTCCAGTTCAGATGCCAGAGAAAAGTCTATTTCAAGGGCATCTCAAATGCCACAGCAGACACAATCCAAAGTGAAGGAACTTACAATAAAATGTGAATCAGAAAACAGCTTGTTCTATTCCTATGTTCTGTTTCTTTCATTTGGGAAATTCAACGGTTATAGATTCCTGGGCAACGGCGGGTACTCCTGCTAGTACCTTATAAAAGCTCTCTGAAAGAACATTTCTGGATGAAAAAAGAAATTCCACCTTTAGTTTAACTTAAGAACAGTTCAGTAATTAACAATTTAACACCAAAATAAAATGCAGGTACTGTATTTCAGAACCTTTATATTTTTTGCGGTGGTATGCCACGACAAAGGGTTGATAGCCCCCGGTGTAGATCTTCTCCAACGAAGCCCACTTCTGGAGGTGGCACCCAGTCTGAATTCTTTGTGGCCCAGAAGATTCTGATTTGTGAGAATTGTTAGACACATCCAGTACTGCAATATGTGTAGCAAAGTGTATTCTGTCTTTTTAAATTTTCTGTATCTTTCAGTAATGAATTTTCCCAAAAGCAACTGTTTGTGTAAACTTAGTGTCATATTTTGGAGTACGGATGCTAATTAATGTGACTCCCCACAGACAGCAGGCACCCTCAGGCGATAGTGGATGCTGTACAGGTAAGTCAGCTCTCTCCAAGCTTTTTCAAATTTTATTCTATTTATTTGACTTGTTGTACAGCATGATAATGTGTATATTTTGGATTTTAATTTTTTTTTTACATTTTATTTTGTTGATTTTGTATTAATAGTTTGTGTTTATAATTATTAGTAATTGATTTATTTTTTAATAAGCTTTGGCAAGAAGCTGTTTGTATAAAACACTGGTTTTTTTTTTTGTTTCGTTTTTGTAAAGGTAAGTTTTTTTATTTTTTATTATATTAAAATAGCAAAACGTAGAATATTATAAAGCTAAACTATTACTTATTGTGTGAGATTATGTATATTGTAAAGTGTTTTTTCTTTTTTCTGATGAAATGTGTATAGTATATTGTAAATAGATCTATATGTAACATGTATGTTATGAAAACAGAGTTAGGCGCATGGTGGAGGCTGTAGGGGCTTTGGTGAGAAGCCGTTTGTATGACGCCCTGTTCTTTATTTTGTTTCTGGAAAAGGAAAAAGGATATAAACTTCTATTTCTCCTCCATGTTGATTTGTTTTTGACACAACACAAAGTAGGATGGATTTGAGTCGTTACATGTGCTTACTGTCCAGGCAGCAGTGAACCTCACTCTTTAGTCAGGACAGTTCAGTTGTACTTCACTCTGGTGGGAATTCTGGTGCTTCTCTGAAGTGTACTGCTCTGACGGATTTGTTTGCCACATTCCAAACAGCAATATGGCTTCTCTTTGAGATTCATTTCTCAACAATAGTTTAGTTTGCTTACTTTTCAGGACATGACTGAACCTCACTCTTGAGTTCTGAAGGGTTCTTGTTTTTCTGGACTGATTTTTGAACTGCTACTGTTTTTATTCTGTTGTGAACTCTCGTGTGTCTCTGTAGACTGACTCTCTGTGAAAACTGTTTACCACATTCATTACAGTAATATGGCTTCTCTAGAGTGTGAACTCTCATGTGGTCCTTCAGATTGCTTATCTGTGAAAACTGTTTACCACATTCATTACAGCAATATGGCTTCTCTCCGGTGTGAAGTCTAGTGTGACTCTGAAGATTGCTAATCTGTGAAAACTGTTTACCACATTCATTACAGCAATATGGCTTCTCTCCAGTGTGAACTCTCATGTGGTCCTTCAGATTGCTTGTCTGTGAAAACTGTTTACCACATTCATTACAGCAATATGGCTTCTCTCCGGTGTGAACTCTAGTGTGTTTCCGTAGACTGTTCATTTCTGAAAACTGTTTGCCACATTGATTACAGCAATATGGCTTCTCTCCAGTGTGAACTCTCGTGTGTATCTGAAGATGGCCTTTATGTGAAAACTGTTTACCACATTCATTACAGCAATATGGCTTCTCTCCGGTGTGAACTCTTGTGTGTATCTGAAGACTGCTCATACGTGAAAACTGTTTACCACATTCATTACAGCAATATGGCTTCTCTCCGGTGTGAACTCTCGTGTGTCTCTGAAGATTGCCCTTATGTGAAAACTGTTTGCCACATTCATTACAGCAACATGTTTTCTCTCCGGTGTGAACTCTCGTGTGTATCTGAAGATTGCCTTTATCTGAAAACTGTTTACCACATTCATTACAGCAATATGGCTTCTGTCTGGTGTGAACTCTCATGTGTTTCTGAAGATTGCCTTTATGTGAAAACTGTTTACCACATTCATTACAGCAACATGCCTTCTCTCCCGTGTGAACTTTCATGTGTATCTGAAGATTGCATTTATGTGAAAACGGTTTACCACATTCATTACAGCAATACGGCTTCTCTCCGGTGTGAACTCTCGTGTGTTTCTGAAGATTGCCTTTATGTGAAAACTGCTTGCCACATTCATTACAGCAATATGTCTTCTCTCCGGTGTGAACTCTCATGTGTTTCTGAAGAGCACTCCTGTTAGAGAATTCTCTGCCACATTCCACACTGCAGTGATCTTTCTTTCCTGTGTAAAATTTAAAACAAAAAGGAAAAAAAAATGCGCTTCTTTTCAGTTCACTGCCTTATTATCAACATTAACTCACATTAAATACATGATGGCTGAAATTAGGAACAACCTTTGATCAACATAAGCAATTATAAAAGTTTTGTTGCACTTGGAAAACACACTTAATTTGTTAATTTTATGTCCTTTATTACAACTGCTCAGTAGAGCCACATGTATAAAACTTCTTTATGCTCGGCCACATATATGAAAGCTGTTTCTTATGCAAAAGTTAGGATTTATAAAACTAGAACTTGCCATTTAAATAGGCTCAAAGTTCCCTCAAGTTTTAAGAATTTTTAAGTCTCAAGCAGACTTTATTTGTGTTGGCATTTTAGCAACTCCAGGTGGAAAAACGAAGAACTGAATAGAAAATCTCATTTCATTACACATTTCACATTCTGATGTTTGACAGGCTACACAAGAAGTGAGTTTTGATGTATTACAATGACATTTTGGCTGATGATGACGACTTAAACTGATTTAGACTCCATACGGTCATTCTCTTTGAAGTGTTTGCTGAACTGCAGCCTTCATTACGGAGACCAAAATGCAGAAATCACACAATCCCTTTTCTCTTACAGGTCTTAACAGTTGTGGGTTATTTGACGATGGCGGCTTTTCAATGTGAACGGCCTAACTGGTGAGGAATCTCTTAGTCACCCTGTGCTATGTAATGCCATCTGTATGGGATGGTATACTTAAGACGGTAGAAAGATACATGAAATATCGTTACCATCAGGGTATGCAAGTTGTGATCAAAATGAAATCTGCAGCAATGTCTGCTGTGTTCAGTAGTGGTGGTCTTACTTGGTCTATGATTACTGAGCTCACCAGTGTGTTCTTTCTTGCTATTGATATCCCAGACAGTTGAATTGGGTAATCTTAAGGTTTTCCGATGTCTCTAATTATCTCATTATTATTTTCCAGCTTCTTTGACTTTCATTGGCACAGCTCTTGCCCTCATGTTGAACAATTGCAACTACAGAGACAAAAGGTAGTCTGCAGGTAGGAGTAAGCTGAGGTGTCTTAGGACTACAAGACTAAAGCAATGAAACACACCTGAGGAATCACAAAAATTACGGTGCCCTGAAATGGGAGGACGATTCAGAAAAAGTGTTGTCATTTCTACAAGGTGTGACTGAAATGTTTGCAAATACCCTTAAATGAAAATCAGTAATTTGTACTTTAATTACATCTGAATTATTTAATTGTAATTTTAAACGGTGGATTAAAGGAGTAAATGCAAGAAGAATGTTTCTTTGTCTCAACAATTATGGAGGGTACTATATAAAACAGAATGCCATGCCAAGCATGAAAAGTACACCTTCAATAATTAGAATGTGCCCTGACATTTATCCACACTTGAACTAAAACCACTTGACACCAAAACAGACAACAAAATGTTTTCTTTCATTCACCAAAGCAAAAGAGAGCAATGGATGAGTGACGCCTCAGTGCACAGGCCTACAGAAGCTGCAGTGACCTCAGAGAAAAATTAGAAGATGAGAAAACCGAGGAAGAGCACAGCTGTTGGTGTATCAGCTCTACAGGGGAGTGCCAGGTGACACCAGGACTGGTAACCTTTGTGACACGCTGGTGACATTTATACTCACCTTTATAAAGTTAAAGGGAATCTACTATCAGGACTTATTTATGTTGAATAAGCTACAATTTGCCAGGTTTTACTGTCTATTTGATCTCATGTGTGTGTTCATGTATGGAATTATTATCTCTGTTATGGCTGCAAACATCAAGCAGTCCAAGCCTTCACTTAATGAAGAGCCCTTCTAAATAAGAAATTCAACTGAATTAAACAGTAGTGTTACACAAATTAATCAGTCTTGAGTTAAAATTGCCCAGTTTTTGCTGTTTATTGTGAAATCGGCTTGTAGTTGGTTGACTGGTCTACCGATTTCATGACATGGAATATGTTAAGCTGAGGACACGCGCAGCACTGACAGAGTGCACAAAGTGGAAACTGATGAAGAAAATAACTGCTGTGTGGAAATATCTTAAAGCATCTGAAATGTGATAGGAATTTTATATATAAAGTTTAAAATGAAAAAGTTAGTAGTTAGTTGTGGTGTATTTAAAGCAAAGACATTTGCCGCAACTAATCTGATGAGAAACGTTTAGATACAACACTCGGCCGAGTACATCGACTTTCAACAATGCAGTGAAAGCAGGAAAACATCTAAGGAAACAAAGGTGTCTTAGTTGTCAATAATGGCACTGTTTGAAAAGAACCAAACATATGATCAGGACAGGACAAAAAAATCAGAGTATCCCTCAAAAATAATTGCAATTTATCATTTTAGATACACCACCATTTTCTATAGTAGAAAGTTAAGGGTTCCGTAATTTAATTCTTCACTTGGATTAACGATATACTCTGCCAAGCAGGTGATCCTTTTCAGATGCAGCAGTACCAAGATGAACACTTTCATGACATCTCATACACAGTGACATGCAAATGTGTGGGGACCCCCCTGATGAAAATAACTGTTACTGTGAATAGTTAAGTCAATATCAGATGAATTGATCTCCAAAAGCCATAAAGTTAAAGATGAAACTTTCTTTTCTGCATTTTAAACAAGATTTGTGTCTTATTTTTGATTTGTAGAGTGAAAAAAGGAGTACCCCAGAAATGTCTGTGCACCTCAAGAGATCAGAGGTCTCAGATATCTTTTTCCCCCAAAGACGTCAGACCCTAATTAGCTCCTTAGGGCTTTGGCTTGTTTTCAATCATCATTAGGAATGGCCAGGCGATGCAAAATTCAAAGCTGTATAAATTCTCAGACACCTTAAACCTTCTCACAGCAATCAGCAGCCATGGACTCCTCTAAGCAGCTGTCTAACACTCTGAAGAATAAAATAATTTATAGTCACAAAGCAGGAAAAGACTATAGAAGATGGCAAAGAGTTTTTAAGTTGGTAACGTTATTAAGAAATGGCAGTTAACAGCAATGGTTGAAATAAAGTTGAGGTCAGGAAGATCAAGACAACGGCTCATAGCATTGCTGAAATGGCAAATCTAAACCCCTGTGTCTTAAAGGTTCCTGGTGGTCTTTTGTAGTCCGACTCTGGAGTGGTGATGCACTGTTCTACTGCCCAGCAAAACACCACCAGAAATATGACCTCCAAGGAAGAGCCATCAAAAGAAAAAATTTCCTGTGTTCTCACCACAAAATTCAAAGGTTGCAGATGAACATCTAAACAAGCCTGATGCATTTTGGAACCAAACCATGTAAACTGATGAAGTCAAAAAATAACTTTTTGGCCAAAGGTGTGTTTGGAGGAAAACAGGCACAGAATTCCATGACAAGAAAACGTCTCTTACTGTTAAGGATGGGAGAAGATCAATCACATTTCAGGCTTGTGTTGAAGCCAGGAGCACCGGGAACTGTTCACTGGTAGAGGGAAGAATGGATTCAATCAAATATTAGAAAAGTTTGAAGCAAACATCACACCATCTATAAAAGCTAAAAATGAAAAGAGTACAGCTTCTACAAAAGGATAATGATCACAACTGCACCCCAGAAATCACAATGGACTCCTCAAGAGGCCCAAGCTTAAGGTTTTGTCATGGCTCTCTCAGTTCCTTGATCTGAACATTAATGACAATCTGTGGTGTGACAGAATGCCTGGGCCCATTCCCAGCAGGGATGCCTTCAGCACAGAAAGACAGGGGGAGAGAGCTTATTCTGGATACTGTCTCCCCCCAGACCGATAGAGGGCAGCGCCCTTGGCTTGCCACGGGTTTGAAGCATGGAAGCTCAACCTTACTGGGGTCCACTGTCACCACCAGGAGGTGCCTGGATGTTTACTGGGCCCTGTTTAGCAGCACTTCCACCACACCAGGAGGTGCTGCAGGAAGTAGG
Organism: Erpetoichthys calabaricus; assembly: GCF_900747795.2. NCBI lineage: Eukaryota > Metazoa > Chordata > Cladistia > Polypteriformes > Polypteridae > Erpetoichthys > Erpetoichthys calabaricus. The sequence continues at coordinate 16,011 of NW_026261578.1, read as the reverse complement.
TCATTGGATGCCTGGGGCCTCATGTATAAACGGTGTGTACGCACAAAAATGTTGCATACTCCCGTTTCCATGCTCACATCATAATGTATAAAAACTAAACTTGGTGTAAAGCCACGCACATTTTCACGGCAGCTAAATCCTTGGTGTACGCAAGTTCCCCGCTTGGTTTTGCAAACTGGCGGAACCCAGCATCGATGTAGTGCTTTTGTTCCATTGTTTTCCTTTCATTTTTAGATCCACATCCCTGACACGGGTTTATCAAATGCCTTATATTAATTAACAATGTGTGGTTAATTTCAGTGTATCTGATTGTAATTAACCTGTAACAATATAATGGTTCACGGAATGGCCAAACTATTCCAAATACCATAGTATTTTTCACGTTGTTACTCTTAAGTATTCATCCCACTGTATCCGAGCTCTACAGCAGCTGATCAGAAAGAGAATTAACGGGATACAGCATCAAGCACATGCTGCCTGGGCCATGCTGTCTATTTGAACTGCTCTCATACGGCAAATGCTTCAGAGCCTTTCCTGTACTGACCTCGCAGTTCAGAAAGAGTTTCATCCCAAGAGCTCTAAACGCACTCAATCAGATCAAATAGTCCTTGTAGAACTTTTGTACTTATGAGTACAATTACCTCACTGTAAACTTGCGATACAATTATAATATTGCACAACCTCAGCCACTTTATAAAGCTGGTATTTACATATGATGACAATATCATTTTTAAGATGAAATGCAGCAAAATATGTTTATCTATATCTATACTAATTAATAAAAGGCAAAGCCCTCACTGACTCACTGACTGACTGACTCTGAAGTGTGACAGTGGTGAGGTCTGCGGTAGGAGTAACGGATGCATTCATGTTGGAGGTGGGAGTACATCAGGGATTCTTATTTGCAATGGTGATGGACAGGTTGACAGACGAGATTAGACAGGAGTCCCCGTGGACTATGATGTTTGCTGATGACATTGTAATCTGTAGCGATAGTAGGGAGCACAATGAGGAGATCCTGGAGAGGTGGAGATATGCTGTAAAGAGGAGAGGAATGAAGATCAGTAGGAACAAGACAGAATACATGTGTGTGAATGAGCGGGAGGTCATTGTGGAATGGTGAGGTTGCAGGGAGTAGAGTTGGCGAAGGTAGAGGAGTTTAAATACTTGGAATCAACAGTACAGAGTAATGGGGATTGTGGAAGAGAGGTGAAAAAGAGAGTGCAGGTAGAGTGGAGTGGGTGGGTGGAGAAGAGTGTCAGGAGTGATTTGTGTCAGAAGGGTATCAGCAAGAGTGAAAGGGAAGGTCTACAGGATGATAGTGAGACCAGCTATGTTACTGTATATGGGTTGGAGACAGTGGCATTGACCAGAAAGCAGAGTTAAAGATGCTAAGATTTGCATTGGGTGTGACGAGGATGGATAGGATTAGAAATGACTACATTAGAGGAACATCTCAAGTTGGACGTTTGGGAGACAAAGTCAGAGAGGCGAGATTGTGCTGGTATGGACATGTGCAGAGGAGAGATGCGGAGTATATTGGGAGAAGGATGTTAAGGATAGAGCTGCCAGGCAAGAGGAAATGAGGAAGGCCCAAGAGGAGGTTTATGGATGTGAAGAGGGATGACATGCAGGTGAGGAGTGTAACAGAACAAGATACAGAGGACAGAAAGATATTGAAGAAGATGATTCAATGTGGTGACCCCTAAAGGGAGCAGCCAAAACAAGAAGACGACATTATACAGATAAAATTTTAACATCATTTAAATAATCTATATTGTTAATAATTAAACATGTGAGGACACGGTGTAGCAACGCTAGCTAGTTCAGGGATTGTTCCTGCTTCGCGCTGTATTCTTACTGGGACTGGCGCAACACTGGAAGGATAGATGGATAGAATAATTAATCGTGTACTATGAAGATATTTCAATGTTCCTTAAAAGTTTTGAAGAATCGGCATTCTAAGCTTACAGATGGCTTGACATCTATTACAGAGCTGATTGTGTGGCGATTGGTGACTTGAAGAAAGAAAAGGAAGGACAGGAATTGGGGGTTAGTATGTTTGAAAGAGACAGTACTGCTGCAATAAATTATTTTATCGAAGGTCTCACACGGCACAGCAAGCATCATGATGGAGGCAGGAACAATCATCTCTGGACGAGGCGCCAGCTCGTCACTATCACTGTGCCACCGTGTTCCCATGTTTAATAGCGTATACTTGATATCATTTTAATTAAAGCACATCTCAGTATTTAAATTGTTCAGAGAGCTGTAATATCATGAATGTAATGGATTCTGTGTCCTGTTGGAGGAAGAGAAAGCCCATTTAAGAAGCACGTAGTGATTCACACAAATAGAGCACATAGAAGAACACATAAAAAACAAATCATTTAACGTGCTACTTTAGTTACGGTGGGATTTGAGAAACTAGTAAATTAAACGATTTAATGATGAATTTTATGATGTTGACATTTCAAGCATTTTTTGCCATGGAGTGCCTATTTTTTTATTTTCTCTGTACCCTAATAAGCTTTCATATGACACTCAGACGGTGGGCTATGACTCACCTTTTATTTGCTTTTATTCGCTGAAATTCTCCTATTTTCCCCTGTGCTTTTGCCATCGTCTTTTCACAGAACACTGAGCTTAAGGGCTACTTATATTGATTTGCATGTTGAAATAGGCATAATTCTGTGAGGAATTGGGGTGTGGTGGCAGGCGCATGCATATGCGTTACTTTTCACACTGACCGAGAGTGGAGCAAAAGTTGGCGTACACACAGATTTATGCATCTGGATTTTTTTGTGCGTACGCACATTTCTGCTTTTGTCCGTATGCCATGTTTTAGCGTGAATTCTGCGCACGGTATTATGCATGAGGCCCCTGAAGTCAATCTGGGTGCCCTATAAAAGGGGCCACTTACCACTACTCAAAGGCCAGAGTAGGGAGGAAGAAGGACAAAACCTGTGAGGAGGAGTGGAGGTTAAAAGGACTGGAGACAAGAAAGACTGTGCTTGTTGTTGTGGACATTGTGCTCTTGTGAGGAGCGAAGAAAGTGCTTCTCACCTATACATAAAGGTGGGCTGTGTGGAGAAACTTGTGTCCTGCCTGTCTGTGTCGGGTTAGGGTGGCTGTACACACACTGGGCCTCACAGTGTGTAAAACTTAAAAGAGCAATGCATGCAAGACAGCCCAAGAATCTCACAGAACTAGAAGCCTTTTGTAAATATGAGTGGGTGAAAATCCCCCAAATAAGAACTGAAAGACAATTAGCGGGCCACAAAAAGTGTTTACAGGCTGCGATTTCTGCCAAACGGGGTGTTACTAAGTAAGGACCATGTAGGAACCCACACTTTTCCTTCATGCCCTTTGACCTTTTTTGTTACTTTAAAACAGTAAAGGATGGAAATAAAAAAGTATTCTTGTTTAAAATATTAAAAGAAATTTGTCATCTTCAGCTTTATGCCTTTTGGAGATCAGGTCATCTTTTACTTACTTAGCTGGTCACAGTAACAGAAATTTTGCCCAGCGTGCATGAACTTTTGTATGCCACTGTGCAAGCTTTGCTTTAGAAAATTCAATCTCTACAAGTTGTGTGAATGGATCAAGACGAGCGAGAGGGCCATTCATGGATTGTTCTTTGTCTGCCACCTCCTCTTAGACTCACCCAGTCATGAGCACAAATCTCCACACAACATCACTGGGAGGACCACTGAGGCAGACCAGTCATGCCAACCTGAGGAGTGGTAAAACTGCACAGGCAACACGAAGTGCTTATCTCACTGCTCCACTGCTTGTTAAGTAAATTAACAAAGGCAAAAAGGATTAAATTAAAATTATATACAGCAACTCCAGAAAGAAAAAAAATGTCATATACTACAAAACTGCTTTATTTTCTCATAATTTTCAAAGAGAAACTAACAATTAGACAAACATTACTAAATACATATATAACAATAAAATGTGTGGCACCCATGCCCGGGTGTAATGTCCAATGAACAAAGGCAACAAGACACACAAAATAAGATGGATGTAATGCCTAACATATCCAGTGAACGGAGAGTCCTAAATACATGATGTGATGAAAACACAAGGACTTAACATTTCACCATCGGGCACAAATTACTAAATGAACATTTCACTGTGCTAGTATTTTAAAATAACAGACTAGAAGAAATTATATGAGACTGAAACTAATTTATAGCATATTATATTTTTTCTACAAAACTATGAAAAATGCTGTCTTGCTCATCACAAATAAGCACAATTTAAATAACAATCAAAATACTGGTCACCAATGTCACAATTATGCTTTATAGTTCTGGTCAGCAGTACAAATCTCCAGACATCACACAAGGGTCACTGAGGCACACAGACCACCTGCCACACCAGGCCTAGGAGGGGGAGCTGCACAGGCCACACGTCAAGTGTTTATGTCACAACACCAGATACTCCATGACTATGCAGGTCAAAGTGGGCATCGCCATTTTAATAGAATTTGTAGTGGCACTCAAGACCTATTAAGACAGAAGATTTAATAAGGATGCAGAAAGTCAGCTGCACCCCCTCACCCTGTAATCCTGAATGAATGGCTGAAGCACAGCTCATACCAGTTATCAGCCCAGTACTTCATCTAAACACAAAGATGTAAATCAGAGTTGAGACTGCAGCTTTTCAGAGTGTCTTTCAAACAAATCAACACTCAAATTGACTTTCATCTTAGGCTTCTAACTGAGAACTGAACCTGCCTGTTTGTGAGGGAAAAAATAACGAGCCTATAAGCAGGCCCTGGATCTGCAACTAGAAGGGGCTTTAATTCAATCACCAGGGGCTACACCCTCCTTTAAATGTAGCTGCATTCACCTCTTCTGTCTCTTTTGGTGGATGAAGACTAAGGATATGATCTCTCTGGGGAGCCAAGAAGCAGACAATGCTTTCTCTTTGTGGGCTGAAAGCTGACAATTTGCTCCCTTTTGATGTGAGAGCAAACAGTTCACAAACTTTCTTTGACCGGGAAGCTCCTCTCCATAGAGCCTTGGACATGAACACCCTGAACTGACTAAGAGCCACTCTTCCCAACCTCTGTTCTAGTCCCTGAGCAGTCTGGCAAGACTTAAAAAGAGCCATTATTACAAGACGGGAGTTTCAGTACAAACCCTCTTGTGCCAGAGAGGTGCAGAGGGAATAGTAAAGTGCCTAACAGTGAGTTGAGAAAGACAGAATCACAGCACACCATGAACAAAGGAACAGATAGCAAAGACAAAGAGTGAACTCTGAAGACAGAAAAGGACCATTTGAACCTGGAACAACAACAGCAACAACTCCACATAACATCAGAAATCATCTTTAAAGCCCTGGTATGATAAAACTGTTTATCTGAGCCAAGACAAATTAGAACTCTAAACAGCAAGTAAAGAAGCAATCTCTTCTGTGATATGTTTGTAAGGCTCGTCTGTCTGCATCCTTTCTTCACTGTCAACAAATAATCAGTTCTCAAATTTAAATAATCTTTGTGTTTATCAACACATTGTATTATTCGGTTTCTTAAATTAAGAGTACATGAGTTGCCTTGTACTGTGAGTCTAATGGCTGGAGACCCCCTTCTCATACAGAGTAGTAAGGTAAACAAAGAGAGAGCCTTGCAAAGTTACTTTCCTTTGTGTAAACAGAAATTGGAAATTTTACAAACAAATTTCTGAGAACGGCAAGTCATCCCAATCTGCTAATCGGATCCACCTAGTTTCTTTAATACAACATCAACTCGAGTTTTGAAGGTCCCTAAAGTCCTTCTCTCCACACTATCTGGTAATTTATTCCACGTGTCTGTGGTTCTCTGTGTGAAGAAAAACTCTCTGATGTTTATGTAAAATTTTCCCTTAACTTTCCAACTGTGTCCTCCTGTTCTTGTTGAACTCTTTTTAAATTATCAGACAAGTAGAGCTCGACTGCTTTAATTACCTTCATGATTTTAAATATTTCAGTCATGCCTCCTCTTAATCTCCATTTGCTTAAACTGAAAAGTCTGAACTCTTTTAAACTTTTCTGATAACTGTGGTATAGCGGGTCCACAGCTCAAGTCAAAAAGGCCACTTTCTAAAATAAATAATCGCCGCACTCGCGACTTAGAGAGGGGGCGTGGAATGTGTGGCCGGAGCAGTTCCCGTGTGATTCGTGATGCAGACGGTCCTCACTTAAGAGCACTTAAGTCATCTACATCCGTAATCGACGCCGGGAGTTGCCAATTGTCACATCTGATCCACGTCCCCATGATGAATAGAAGCGTGAGGCGGCTAGAAAGGGAAGAAAAAAAGAAAAAAAAAAACGGATGGAGGTTGAGAAGGACAGAAGGCAGGAAGTAGGGAGGAGAAAGCCGGTGCATGAACGAGCGAAGGTGCTCGTAGTGGAGAACACCTGCAGCTGAGCAGTGAGCCTGGGTGTTTGGCCGGAACCCCGGACGGTAGTGGTCGCACCCGCTGAGCATTATTGAGGAGCAGGAGTGACCGGAAGGAGGATGGCTCATCTCATAAGGCCGGGAAGGCAGTAGGAGTTGGGACTTGGGATGTGAAAGCCCCAGCGTGAGCGCCCTGGTCGCTGGGGAGCCCAAGTCATGGTCAGGTGAAGCCCACCATAGCCAGGGTTCAGCGAGGGGAACAGTCCAACAGGAGAAGGCAGAAAGACGGTCAGCTGCAAGTAGGGTGGCTCCCCTGGTGCATAACCTGGACGGGAGAAGCAGGGGAGTCACCAGTAGAAAGGCATTGTTTTAACCTCGTTTTTTAAGGATTTATTTATTGTTTTTAACCTCCACAATTCATAGTGTTTTATTGGATTATTTATTTGAAGATTTTTGAGAGATGCTGCACTTATTTATTTGAACACTGTTTTGATTTGGATTGTTGTTTTAATAAAGCACTTTTTGCACCATCCCCTTGTTACATTGTTGTGCCTCACTGTCCAGCTCATCGGTGACATTACTGACGGTGTCGGGTTCAAGAGATCACAAAAGGCAGATGGGAGCATGGAGCAGAACCCGCATCGTCACAATAACTAATACCTCGACATCCCTAGAATTAGCCTAGTCATTCTTCAATGGACTTGTCTACCTCTGCTAGGTCTGTTTTGTAGCCCGGAGACTAAAACTGCACACAGTACTCCAGATGAGGCCTGCGGTGTTTTATAAAGCCTCTGGATAACCTCCTGTGACTTGTACTCCACACATCAGGGCGCTAAATAACCTGACATTCTCTTAGCCTTCTTAATGACTTCTGAACACTGTCTAGTAGTCGGTGGTGATGACTTCACTACAACTCAAAAATCCTTCTCATAAGACCTTCCATTGTGTATACAAACCATACATTTTTACTTCCTACATTATATACTTTGCATTTACTTAAATGAAATTTCATCTTCAACAAATCTGCCCAAGCCTGTGTACTGTCCAAATCACTCTATTATGATGATTCAACAGATTCTCGATTATCTGCCAAATCCACCTAACCTTGGCATCATCTGAAAACTTAACCACCTTGTTATTTTTATTCCTATCCAAATCATTTATATCATTATGCTACTCGATACCCAGACAACAACAACATTTATTTATATAGCACATTTTCATACAAAAAGTAGCTCAAAGTGCTTTACATAATGAAGAGAAGAAAAATAAAAGACAAATTAAGAAATTAAAATAAGACAACATTAGTTAACATAGAAAGGAGTAAGGCCCGATGGCCAAGGTGGACAGAAAAAACAAAAAAAAAACTCCACCCGGCTGGAGAAAAAAATAAAATCTGTAGGGGTTCCAGGCCACGAGACCACCCAGTCCCCTCTGGGCATTCTACCTAACATAAATGAAATAGTCCTCTTTGTAGTTCGGGTTTTTCACGGAGTCACTTGATGCTGATGGTCATACAGACTTCTGGCTTTTAATCCATCCATCATTGTTGGGACATCATGGTGCTTTGGGTAGAGGCTGTTCCCTTGCGCTCAGCCACGTCTTAAGCTATCACACGGGAAAATGTAGGGGTCTTTGCGCATTATGATGGCATCCCTAAAGAAATCGTTACAGACCAAGAGATGCCTTTCACATCGGAAAACATTTAGGGAAATGGCCAATTTACTTAAAATAAAGCATTTAAAGTCTGAGGTGTATCATCCACAAACCGATGGTCTAGTAGAGAATTTTTAATCAGACTCTCAAACAAATGCTCCGCAAGGTGGCCAGCAGGGATAGGGTTCTCTCCTTTTAAAATGTTAAGAATAACAACCTCGGGGAATATTGGATATTTTAAAAGAAGGACGGGAAGAAGAGGCTCTTCCATCTACCAATATGTTAGAATATATCACGCAGTTATGCAATAGAGTTGGGAAAATTCAACCGATATTAAAAAGCTACTGTCACAAAGATGTGTCACGGACATCATAAAGGTTTGGGGCAGCCACCAGTATATTGTTTCCCGGCTGCAAAATTGAAGAAAATTGAAAAGAGATGTTCACAGGTTTGAGTCCAAAATAGTTTGGATATTATGGAGGTAAAATGGCAGCTTTAAAGGCCGGTAAGAGAAATGAAGTCATCAGACCCAGAACCAGAAGTGACATTATTGGGACCAGAAGTGATGTCATCATTGGTGCCAGAACCCTGCAGGATTTTCCATGCAGAGAGATTGAGAGAGACAGTCAGCGTACCCTGCCGCCCCCTGGTCTGGTGTGGTATTTCTATCATTTAGGCCATTCAGCTGTCTCCCAATCACAGGTTTGTGACAATATATTTATATAGCAGTGGCCCTAACACTGGCCCTTGTAGGACACTACTCTTACAACCACCCAGTTCTGATAGGGTTCCTTGCACCATAACCCTCTGCTTCCTGTGTTTAGCCAATTCTGCACCCATCTGCACACCACACCCTGAACTTTCACTTCTTTTAGTTTACTGGCACCTTATCAAATACTTTCTGAAAGTCCAGATAAATAATATTATCTGTTCCACTTTGATCATATCCTTTGGTTGGTTCCTCATAGATTCTCAGCATGTTAGTAAAACGCAACCTCCCTCATCTGAATCCATGCTGTTTAGTAAAATTCCTGTTCTTGCCGTGTGTCACTCAATATTTTCCTTAATAATTCCTTTCATTTATTTTCCTGTGATGCAAGTTAAGCTTACTGACCTGTTGATACTTCAATTTTCCAAATCACCCTTTCCATATAATGGGATTACATTTTCCAGTTCATAAAAATTGTCCCAGTGTGCAGTGACTACTAAAAAATATCCATCAAAGGATTACATATATATTCACTAAACTCCGTAAGCATTTGAGGACAAATAGCATCTGGTCTTGGAGATTTGTTTGATTTCAACCAATTCAATCTCAGCAGCACTTCTCTCTCTACAATTTCCAAATCCCTCAGTACCTCCTTAGTAGTCCCTGTTACAACTGAGAGGTTATCCACTTTTTCAGACATGAAATCATCAGAAAATGTAAAGTTCAAAGTATTTTATATTTCACTATCTATGTATTGTAATTCCCCTTTATTGTTCATGCGGCACTTCACTTCCTCCTTGACTGTTATTTTACTCCTAAAATACTGAAAGAATGTCTTTGGCTGCAATATTTCTCTTTAACTGTCTTTTAGAGACCTCATATCTTTCCTAATGGTTGCTCTCAAATGCACTACTGTTAGCATTGGGGTTATTCATCTTAAATGACTTATTCAGTTGTTCTTTTTTCCTTTGCAGCTTCTTTTTTTACCTCCTTATTTACCCACTCCAGAGATTTTATTAATTATTTTGAATCCATCCCGCATCATATGTAAAATCCATCCATCCATCCATTCTCTTCCGCTTATCCGAGGTCGGGTCGCGGGGGTAGCAGCTTGAGCAGAGATGCCCAGACTTCCCTCTCACTGGCCACTTCTTCTAGCTCTTCCGGCAGAATCCCGAGGCGTTCCCAGGCCAGCCGGGAGACATAGTCTCTGCAGCGTCTCCTGGGTCTTCACCGGGGCCTCCTCCCGGTTGGACGTGCCCGGAACACCTCACCAGGGAGGCGTCCAGGAGGCATCCTAATCAGATGCCCGAGCCACCTCAGCTGACTCCTCTCGATGCGGAGGAGCAGCGGCTCTACTCTGAGACCCTCCCGGATGACTGAGCTTCTCACCCTATCTTTAAGGGAGAGCCCAGACACCCATATGTAAAATGTTTAACTTTTTTTCTGCTAACAAATCACAGTTACTTTTGCCTGTTTATTGCTATCACACTGACTTGTTGGCTACTACAAAAGCTTTGCCTCTGCCCCACAAACCCAAAGGTTGGACTAAGACTGGAGTAACACCTGCTGTTGTGTGAATCACAAAACTAAACAAAAAAAAAACACCCTTGCAAATAGAAAAAAAATGTTTAAAACTATTAAACTGCAGCTTAATAGCCTACCAAAAAAAAACCAAAGTGTTTAGGAGCAAAAGTCATATTTAATGCACACTCACACAGAAGGATCACAGACTAGCACAGAACACACAGCCTTTTTCACTTTATGATATAAGAATGATGTCAGCATGTCAGTCTAAGTTGTTTCTCCAATCCACCACTTCAATGTGTAATCCAAAGGTTTGACGTTTCATCCAAATACTTCTTTTAAGGATTTCACAAGAACCTTAGAAGAAATGAAGAGATGTGTAAAACTGGCAAATGTGATAAAAGAATTTTGGAAGACCTGGGTGTCCGTCAATGCATAGAAAGCCATACTGTCTACAAAAATGGAGGAAACTCACTACTGGAATGGGCAGCCCACAAAGATCACAGCATGAAAGCAGAGGTGAATAGGAACCCAGACAGGCAGAGCAAAGGGCCGGGACTTGAGAAAGTCTCTGTCCATGTGTTCTTATGGAGAAAAGTGTAAGAATGTAGTTTACAGAAGGACAACACCAAGGAGATCAATGCAATCTAGCAAACCATCACTGCACATCTTAAAACTTGTAAAAGATCATCATGATGTTCCAGAACAGACAATGTTCTATGAATGAATGAGACAAAAGTTGAAGTCTTTGGTCAAAACCTGCAACACCATTTTTGGAGGTAATACAAAACCGCACATCAATACTAAATCATCAAGGTGAAGGGAGCATCACGGTTTGGCCTGCATGTTTCTTCATTGCCTGGAACACTTGACATGATCAACGGTCACTGAATTGAAAATATTATCAAGAAATCTGACAGAAAAATATCAGGATAGTAGAAGCTAAACAAAAGATAAATGATGTTACAGGACAATGAGCCCAAACACAGGAAGAAATCAAAAACAGAAAGGATTAAACATACGGTAACTGGTGTTCTGGAATGGCCAATAAGAGACACGAGATGCTGTGTTCTCTAAAGAGAACTGATCAGAAAAGGGCTCTCTGGGATGAAGGGACTGAAAAGGCTTGGAATGAAGGAATGGATTAAAATTCATTGCTGATCAGTAGCTACAAAAAGTTATGTTTAGGTCACTACTGTTAAAGAAGGGTCAACCAGTCTGTAAAGACAGGAGGGTCATGGAGTGGACTGTGAATGTTTAAACGATGTATTCAGGACTGACAAGAAGCCGGACAATTGTTTGTGTTATTACAGTAGTTTAGGACAACTGAGGCCGTCTGTAATCGGAGATTAGCTGAAGATCGGACCACGTTGTTCAGAGGAATTAATATGGATACCCAGGAAATTCCAGAGGGATCAATACCTTTGTCTTGCTCTTGGACATTTGTATAGCACTCTTTATCGAGGACATGCTGAGGAATTTTGCATAAAGTCATTATAATGGAAGAATAGCAAATTGCTAAACTTTACATAACAATAGATTAAATCTCATACTAAATTTAAACACACAATAAAATTAAGTATTTTCACTCCATTTTCTAAGTTTCTCATAAAAATCACAAGACCCAGCCTTTCAAGCTCATAAACCCCAACCCTAAATCTTACACATTTTCATTTTGCACTTACTTTTTCCAGACTTCTTTGAAGGTGGTCGCTAGTGCTGGGCGGTATACCGCTTCATACCGAAAACCGGTTTTTATTTTGTTCATGATATGGATTTTTCTTATACCGCAACACCGGTTTAAATTGCCTAAACGACGTTCGGAATGTGGCGCAGCGGGAAACTGTTCAAGTGGGGAACTTTTTCACTGGTACACCACTAAACATAGATTTGTTACACTAGGGATCTTTTTCACTGCTACACCACCAAATAGGTAGCGGTAGCATAGGTATTGTGAGGTGAAAATGGACAGAGAACATTCCGAAACTGAAGCCGATGATAAAGTTGAACATGATGAACAAAAGAACTTTTGCCGAAAAAAAGGAGTCACGTCCGTCGCCTGGAGATACTTTAGTTTTAAAAGGTCAGATGTGTAAATACTGTTTCTATACTACTGGATAATATTGCAAGCCAAATTGTACTTGTTTTATTTGTTTTCAATACAGTGTAATGTACCTGGGTACTGTGTAATAGTGTGACGACATGTTGACTTTATTCTCGACATGTCCACTTTAATCTTGACGCTTATGACGAGAATAAAGTCGACATGTTGACTTTATTCTCGACATTTCTACTTTATTCTCGCCATTCATGTCAAGATTAAAGTCGACATGTAGACTTTATTCTCGTAATTTGTCATTAAAGTAGAACATCGTTAACTAAACTTCATTGTAAAATGAATATTTAATTTACTAGATTTTCTCAAACCCCGTCATAAGTTATATAGTACATTAAATGGTTTGTGTTAAGTGATTCTTAAACTGACTTCTTCTTGCACTAAGAGGAGGTGCCGGCAGAGATCGCCGCACAGAAAACATTCACTTCATGATCTTCCTGCTCTCTGAACATTTAGAATGCTAAGATAAATACTTGATATAATTTTCATGGTGAAATGCATTAACTCTTTTAGGGCTAATTTTTTTTTTGTTTCTTTTCTCCCAGGGCTGAATATTTTTCCAAAAACTAACATTTTTTTTAAAAAGAACACAAAGCAATTGTTTAACATATCAAATCAACAAAAAATATTTACTTTTGACAAATGTTACTGTCTTGCATGTTGTATGAGCCTGCATACTCTATGATTTCACATACATATCACATACATTTTACACAGCAAAGTCTGATCTCGCTCAAAGCAGCCAATTTCAGTCATTGCCACATTGCACTCCTTACAATACGTGTTGCTTTGGTGCCTATTTTTTCAATTGTCTGTTGCTGCACTTTCTAACATATATTGTTAGTGTGTACTGTAGAGAGACAAGTCACCCATTTGCCATCATGCCATGCCACTGCCACCAAGTTTTCTGCCAGCATGAAAACCGTATTGTCACCTCTTTTCATCTTCTGAAACTTTATGAACTTTATGTATGGCATTATAGCCTGGCTCACCCCATGGGATTTGCTTCTGTTTATTACAGAAGTGAATAAACTTTGCAGCAGCACGTATCTAAGCCACCAGGGGACAAAACACGTTTGGACCAATGCTCCCTGAAGTTATATCACCAGTTCTGTCTCATCTCTATTTGTAATGCCACAGCGCGCTTCATCTCGTCTTTCGTTGTGGTTTCCACTTTGAAAAACGAGAATGCGATGCAAACGCAGCCCGCGATTCAAAAAAAATCTCTGCCTACCTGTTTGTCTCGTCTGACAGTAGCTGAAAAGCAGCATCAGGAGAGAGCAGCCTGAAGTACAGCAGCTGGTAATCTGCCGTGTCCAACAGCAAGCCATGCCGTCTTGTAAACTCCGGTAGCCAGATCAGCTCTCAACGGATCAATGTCTGTGTAATTATCCCATGCGAACCTTGCCGTAGATGCATCGGCTGCGCGAAGGCACGCAACTGGCAGCAGATCCGCTGGCGCGGCATCGGCTGGTGTCTGATCAGCTGATGCCTGCTTCTAACTCTCTTGCTCGATCTCCTGATCACTGCCAATAAAGTCCGATTCTGAAAAATCAAGAGTCCGACTCCGCGATAATGCGCAAATGCGCATAATGCGAGTGTTTTCTTTTCTGCACTTGCTTCGCTGCCCTTTCACATGTCGGTGCCATCTTGCCTGTTTACATTTCGCAACTCACGCACACGCAATGTTTATTTGCTGAGTCAACGAGTCTAGCATTCCTCCAAGCACAGAGGGAATGCCTGTGACGTGACAGTGAGATTTGTCGCCATTAACAGCTGATTGTCGCCCTCTATCCCTGGATGTCGACTTTTGTCGACATCCACCTTCAACCCCTCCTGTCGACAAAAGTCGACATCCGCCCTAAAAGAGTTAAAGCATGCATTAATCATATGGGGGACATGGCAGCGTGCCTGCCTTGCATTTGCATGTTTTTCTGGTGGGTTTACTCGGCGTGGTTCAGTTTCCTTTCAAAGTCATGTACGATGTGGGGTTTTGTTATGCTATATTGACCCTGCTAGTGTATGTTTTGCTTGTATTCATCCTGCGATGTGCTGGCGACTCGTTCAGAGATGGGTGCAACTCTGAATGGATGGGATAATTAAACATGTATAACGAAGATATTTTTAAAGTTCTGAACACTCCGTGGGCTAAGTTTATAACTAGTTTTAATTTCACAAAGACGTTTATCATGTGGTGATTGGTTATGTGGTGAAAGAAAAAGGAAGGATAGGAACTGGGGTTTTGGTACATCAGATAGAGACAGCATGCATGTAATAAAGATAGCCCGCTCAGAAGAACATGCATTGAATTGTGTTCGTGTCTCCGACCAGCAGATCACAAACCCAACATTTACACAATATTTAAGTTAAACCTGTGCGATAGCTATTCATACATCCAGTTTTTTTGGAGCCTCGTCACACCTGCCATAAAGTTCTCTACACTGAACATACACCTGGGGACCCCTTACTGCAAGGGAGCAGCACTACCGCCTCACTACCGTGCATGTGTAATACCTGCTTTAATGCATTTCATCATGAAAATGATACCAAGTATTTATCTTAGCATTCTAAATTTTCAGAAAGCAGGAATATCATGAAGTGAATGGATTCTGTATGGTGATCGCTGTCTTCTCTTAGTGCGGAGGAAGTCAGTTTAAGAAGCGTAGTGATTAACCACTGGGTCGGGGAATGTAACACAAAGCATTTAATGTGCTGCATTAACTTATGACGGGGTAAATTAAGTAATTGATTAAACATTGATTTTAGGAAGAAGTTTAGTTTACGACATTCTACTTTAATTATCAAGTAAACTATGAGAATAAAGTGGAAATGTCGACTTTGTTCTCGACATATAGTTTGTTTTTTTCTTCCCAGTATAGCTTAGCTTGAAGCAAGGTCCATATTAATGCATTTTGCCTAAATGATGGTTCAGTTGGTAAAGATGTCATCACCAAGTTGCACTTGTTTTATTTTATTTTAATTTGGTGAATACTGTGTAATGCACCTGGGCTTGAAGTCTTGAAGTAATAGTGCAACTATCAGTAATAATACTATTATTTATTTTACTGTTATTATTTATTAGTTTAAATATTATGCAGTTTAATGATGATAAAGTTGTTTAAAAAGTCACTTTAACGTGTCAGTGGACAGAGATTGTTAACATTAAAAGAAAGTGTAGTTGGTTTACAAAAAGTATTTACTATTTATTCCTTTTCTAAGACATATTCGGTACAATATAATTTTTGACAAGCACTTCTGGATATTTTACTAAGTCTAAATGCCTCTTTTGTATGGTTGAAAATATGTTGTCAAAATTATAGTTTGTTTTTGCAAAATTTGTCAATAAAAAGGTTCTATATTTTGACTGCATCTGTCATGCAATGTGATACCTTCTCCATTAGTGCCACCCCCTTGAAAACTGTCACTTTATGGGGCAATGCAAAACTGTATTAATACTTGTGTGCACATTAAAATGTTTTTTTTTTTTGTACAATGTACAGTGCTCTTGACAGTGGAATAGGTTATTATTAGCCAGTAATTGCAGTGGAAAATGTGGTTAACATCCACTCATGCATGGGGGAAAAAAATACCGTCGAATACCGTGAAACTGGT